>NC_048303.1:41699159-41944955 GCF_013100865.1 Trachemys scripta elegans
CCCCCCCCCCCCAATGGGAGAGAGGGCCAGGACGGCCCCCCACACAGATCCATCCCCGGCCCTTGCAAGCCCCCTGCAGCCTGGGCTCAACTGCTGCAGTCCTCCTATGGGCTCACCAAGCGGTAGTTACCACAGCAGACCCCTTTTAAAGTGACTCCTGGGTGTGGGAAATTGTCATGGTAACAAGTCAGCTTCTTGCACTATTAGCTATACCAAGGTTTGAGCCTTACGCAGCATTACATTCTTCAAACTCTTTGGCATTGCATTTTGCGACTGGAGAGAGTGAGTTGTGACATTTAAATCAAATCACAATTTGTCCTTCAATCTGTATATATGAATTAAATAAAAAGAAATATACACAATATGTTTTGTAACTTTTGGGAATTCTTGGTTAGGCTGTGCCTCACTTGCCTGGGCTGATGAGCTGCCCCTGAAGTGCTGCAAGACTAGTCCCTCGAGGGGGTTCCAATATTCATTTTACTGTACCAAGTGACTTCAGCACCTCTCTCTGGTCAGAGGTCCCACACAGCCTGCTTCTGTGTGAGCCACTCTTCACAACTGCCATGGAACATTTCCCACCCAGCAACTTATATCTCTCCAGCAGATTCATGGCCCTGCCTTCTGCTGACCTACTACTGTTCAGCAAGTTCATCACCTCATTTTCCTTCTGCAAATGAGAGAAAAGTCATAATGAACCCAATCCTACTAAACATATCCTGGAAATTGAGGGTGTTCTTCACATTCCAAGATGTGTCCAGAAGCTTGCAGAGTTGTACCTGAAGTCACAGTCCACTGTTTAGATTAATTATATTTTCCCATTTTAGAAAGTTTTTCAAATTTTTCATAAATGTCACCTAAATAGAAACATTAACTTAAATGGGTATTGGGCATGCAAATCCCTTAGCCATATTTGAAAACCTCTGCATAAATTCTTAACGTGGTAGAAGGGAATGGCAAAGGCATGTTCTTGAGCATACTTAATGGTTTATACATTACTCTTTCAAACATGCTTATTTTTCTTGGTTCATCAGTGGTTTGGAGTGGTGTCCAAAATGTTGCATTTTTTTGGTGAAGTAGAAATGTTATACTAGTGAAACATTAACCATGTGCAGCCTTTTATAAGAAAAGTTTTAAAATTCCAGGGACTATTAGGAGTCATAAATTGTGTGGTTAGTATTTTTGGCTCTATAATAACTTTCTTACATTTCAAATTTTTCTCCAGGTGTTGCTGGTCTTCTGAAGTGGTCAACCAGATTCCCTTAAAGTGGTCATCTGAGTTATAACACAGGTGAGTAAAAGAAATTCAGATTGCATTAGCTATTGTTTCCATGTTTTGTGAGGCCTTGAAGTTGGGTAACTACTTAATAGATGGAAGATGGCTAGATTCTTCTCATTTTAAAGATCCCTTTTTAGCATTAAATATCATTCAACTGATCATAAGCACTGATAGAGTACACCAAAGCTTTAAGGAAGTTACAGAAGACAAGAACTTGGTGACTACTTAACAAAATAAATAAAGGAATAAAAAGCCTTAGTTTTCAATGCATTAGAAAATCTCGTATTTGAATGATTGAACCTAAATATTTCAAATAGGTGAGTTACAGCAGCACCTGGTGCAACACTAGTATATATTGAGATGTGTTGTATTTAGTATAACTGGTGCCTGAATATGAAATTACAAGAGTCATGAAAGTATATAGGATAAATAATTTTTGTTTAACATTTGTGAAAATAGTTCTGATGGAACATACCTATAAATACAGAGTGAGTTAAGGAATTACAACAAACTGAGTTTACTTGTAATAGAAACTTTATATTTATTTCAGGGTTCTTAAACTTTTATTTTGTGTCTCTTTTTAAAGATTTATCATCTCATGTATCCTCTCCTCTCTACTGAAAATCCCTCATGTCTCGTGTGGCAACACAGGAGGAATAAGCTTTTAAAAATTCATTATTAATTGAAATTTATTGAAGAAATTTTTGTAAGCATCTTACAAAATCTTAACTCTCTCCAATATGATACTTTTAAAAAAATGATGCAAAAGAAATTTGTTGCTCCAATTGAGAATTAACTGGTGGTGAGTAGAGGAGAATTTTCATGCACACTATACATCTTATACTTTTGCCTTTTTGGTAGTGTCATAGACTTGAGTATCATATTAAATTATGTGAACCAACTTTACATTTATCCTTACTGAATCGTATTTGACTTCAGCTCACTGCCCTAATTTATCAAGATGATGGTTAGGATTGATGATCTTGACAAACTGGAGAAATGGTCTAAAATAAATAGGATGAAATTCAATAAGGAGAAATGCAAAGTACTCCACTTAGGAAGGAATTGCACAATATAAAACAGGAAATGACTGCCTAGGAGTACTGTAGAAAAGGATCTGGAGGTTATAGTGGATCACAAACTAAATGAGAATCAATAATGTAATACAGTTGTAAATAAAAAACAAACAAACCCACAACATTCTGGGATGTCTTAGCAGAAGTGTTGTAAGGAAGACATGAGGAGTAATTCTTCCATTCTACTCAGCGCTCATAAGGCTTCAAGTGGAGAACTGTGTCCAGTTCTGGACACCACACTTTGGGAAAGATGGACAAATTGGAGAATTTCCGGAGGAGAGCAACAAAAATGATTAAAGGTCTAGAAAACATGACCTACAAGGATATTGCAAAAATTGGGTTTGTTTAGTCTAGAGAAGAGAAGACGGTGGAGGAGGAGGATGTAACAGTCTTCAAATACATAAAAGATTGTTATAAAGAGGAGCATGGTAAATTGTTCTCCTTAACTGCTGAGGACAGGACACGTAGTAATGGGCTTAAATTGCAGCAGGGGAGATTTAGGTTAGACATTAGGAAAAACTTTCTAACTGTAAGCATAGTTTAAGCACCGGAACAGATTACTTTGGGAGATTGTGGAGTCTCTGTCACTGGAAGTTTTTAAGAGCAGATTGGACAAACATCTGTCGAGATGGTCTAGATAATACTTATTCCTGCCACAGTGCAAGGGACTGGACTAGATGACCTTTCAATGTCCCTTCCAGTCCTACGTTTCTATGATTAATCTTGACTTTCACAGTGTTTGCAATCCCTCCCATCTTTTAGCATTTACAGATATTATTGCATGTACCACTCTGACTGAGGATAAATAGAATAGATAATGGTGTTTGGTTCAAAAGGTACCCATCTGTGTCATCAAGGTGCATCTTTAATTACCCTCTGTATTCTGATGTTTTAGGCTATTGCATTCATATCCTACAGGTCATAATTTGTTAGTTTAGTTTTCCACTCCTTATTGCTATTGCTAGAGTTCCAAGGGCAACACAAATGAAAGATAATGAGCATCCCTTGCCTATTTTTTTTCATATTCCCTCTTTCTATTATGGCCTCTGGATAGCTATATGCTTGGGATTTTTGTTGTTTGTTTATTTTCTAAAAACAGGATTAATCCCAAACTTTTTGGTGGGGAGGAGTATACGTAGTTTACCAACAGGAACATCATCTAGAACTGCATACGATTATTTCCTAAAGTAAATTTATAGTGGTGTGGAAGTGTCACTATAGTTAAGGTTGCGTCATGACATCTGTTTTAAGACATTGTCTTCTAAAATCGACATGCTTAGTCAGTTTTCTTTGTTGTGTCTCGGAAGGGTGCAAGGTAAGCTTAGTGACCCAAATTTGGAGTCATTTGAGCCAGCAGTTCTGGAGATGTAAGCCCCCCAAAATAACCATTTAAAAAAAATTCTAGGTGGGATTTTCACCCCAGAGCTAAAGATCAAACTATTTATGT
The DNA here is from genome assembly GCF_013100865.1 of Trachemys scripta elegans. Taxonomy (NCBI): domain Eukaryota; kingdom Metazoa; phylum Chordata; order Testudines; family Emydidae; genus Trachemys; species Trachemys scripta. The sequence continues at coordinate 41,702,959 of NC_048303.1, forward strand.
GATTGGGTCAAAATGGTCTCAATCTGTTGAGTTTTACCCAAGGTAGTAAATGGCACCCACTAAATCTTTGGGGGACCCAAACCGAAAACAGTATTTAAGAAAATGTACATTTTTTACACTATGCATGAACCAATACAAAAAAACTGGAGGAGTGGAAACCCTTTAGCTATTTTATTTGCTTTAAACTTGACTCTTCTAAGTGCTCTAAAATCCAGACAGTTACACAGACCTTGTCTACACTGGCAAGTTTCTGCACAGTAAAGCAGCTTTCTGCACTTTAACTCCCGAGGTGTACACACTGCCAAGCCACTTAGTGTACAGAAGCTGCACAGTTGTAGCGCTCGAAAAAACCCACTCCAACGAGAGGCATACAGCATTCCGTGGCGGGGCTACAGCGCAGTGGTACCAGTGTAGACACAATGATGATTACAGTGCTGTGATTTGCCTCCGGGAGGTGTCCCACAATGCCTGTCCTCACCTCTCTGGTCATCGGTCTGAACTCTACTGCCCTTACCTCAGGTGATCAACCGTCACCCCCATCCCGTACATTCCTTTGCAAATTTGAAAGTCCCCTTCCTGTTTGCTCAGTGATGCGTGCAGTGGTCTCAGCGCATGTTTCCAGGTGGCCATGCCTGCTCCATGCACCAGGCGATCCCCCGCTTGGAGCATGCTGGACCTCATCAGCCGAGCTGCTGGACCTCATCAGCATTTGGGGAAGGGAGACTGTCCAGTTGTAACAATGCGGTTCTGGCAGGACCGAACTGAGAGTGCCAATTCAGGACCAATTGCTTAAAACAGGGCAGTTACAGCCCAAGGCTGGGGTTTTTCCACCTCCAAGGCAAACCAAACCAGCCAGACAAAGAGGACTTTGGTCTCACCCCACTGGCTAACCACAAGTCACACTAAGCAATTCCCTTAGACACTCCAGTTTCCCAGTATCACCACCAGTAGCACTCGTTATGGGGACAAATGGTTATGAAAACCAATACCCCAGTAAAAGAAAAATGGTTCTCCTGATCCCAAAGGATCAAGCCCCAGACCCAGGTCAATATACAGATTAGATCTTACCCATAAATCACGCTGTTGACAATCCTTTAGAATCTAAAATCTAAAGGTTTATTCATAAAAGGAAAAAGATATAGATGAGAGCTAGAATTGGTTAAATGGAATCAATTACATACAGTAATGGCAAAGTTCTTGGTTCAGGCTTGTAGCAGTGATAGAATAAACTGCAGGTTTAAAATCAAGTCTCTGGAGTACATCCACAGGTGAGATGGGTCATTCAGTCCTTTGTGTAGAGCTTCAGTTTGTAGCAAAGTCCCTCCAGAGGTAAGAAGCAGGATTGAAGACAAAATGGAGATGAGGCATCAGCCTTTTATAGTCTTTTCCAGGTGTAAGAACACCTCTTTGTTCTTACTGTGGAAAATTACAGCAAAATGGAGTCTGGAGTCACATGGGCAAGTTCTTGCATACTTTGCTGAGTTACAAGGCGTATTTGCCTTCTCTCCATGGGTCAGTTGTATAGCTGGTGGTCCTTAATGGGCCATCAAGCAGGCTAGGCAGAGCTAACACCAACTTGTCTGGGATGTCTCCCAGAAGCATAGCATAAGTTTGAAATACAGACAGTTTAGAGCCAATATTTATAACTTCAACTACAAAATTGATACACGCATATAGACAGCATAATTATAACCAGTAAATCATAACCTTGTCTTAGACACCTCATTTGACCCCCTTTATACAAGATTTGGTGTATACTACAGGACTTTGGTTTCAACCATGTTCTATATGGTCCCAGATTATATCAATAATGTCACACTAGTCCTAGTTGCACTCCAGCCGTAGGAATTTTGATACCTATGGACAGATTTTACGATGGATGATAGAAAGGGGCCATGACCGGGACACACTGCAGTGCAGGATAAAAGTGAAGTTGCTGCGGAACACCTACCAGAAGGCGCGGAAGGCAAACTGCTGCTCCGGTGCTGCGCCCACGAGCTGCTGGTTCTACAAAGAGCGGGACACGATACTCGGTGGCGACCCCACCTCCACTGCTAAGGCCCCTCGGGATACTTCGTTGGCTTGCGTGCCAGTCAAGAGTGGACTGAGCCAGGAGGAGGAAATCTTGGATGAAGAGTGGGAGGAGAACCCAGAGGCAGAGGAAGACTCGGAGGTCAGAGATGCATGCAGCCAGGAGCTCTTTTCTACCCTGGAGGAGCCTAGGCAGTCACAGCAGTTGGATCTAGGCAAAGCGCAAACAGGAGAGGAGGCCCTTGTAAGAGAATCTGATTTTGGGAATTGCTGAAGCGAGTTGTTGGGGGCTGGAGGGTTGCAGAAAGCAGGCTTGTCTCCCACCGCATGCCTACTCTCAGCAGTGAAACAGGGTGTTGATTGACTCCCTCACTTCATGGGAATCTCCTCTGCAGAGCTGTTTTGTTTCTTGCCCCGTTAACAGTAACTTTCCCGCACCACTGTGCTGACACAGGGTGGGGGACCATTGCTGCACACAGGTGAGCCGCATAGGGGCCAGGACGGAAGTCGTAGACTTGGAGAAGACCCTCCCTTGATTCCCTGCTCACCCTCAGTAGCGAGATATCTTCCATAGTGATCACATCCTGTGGAAAATGTGGGGATTGGAATGAATATCAGGCCCTCCCTAAAGTCTCCCCAAGAGCCACATGTCCAGTGCGGGAAGAGTGATTTACCCTGCCCCTGCGGCTACTCACCATTTTGGGGGTCTTGTGGCTCATTTGTGTTTGCCTGGGGTCAGCCAGTTAATGACAGGTGTGTGAGTACTGGCTGCATTTTAAAGCACTGAATCAGTGTTGGCTGTGTTGCAAACAATATTGCTTCTGTAAAATGTTGCATTTAAACTTCACATTGCTTGATGACCTTTGGAGCCGAGCCTCCCTCTTTGTTATTGGCAGCAGGACGGCTGCGCAGAATTAGAAAATGGCCAAGAAGAACTAAAGAGGATTTTCTCCATGAGGTTATGATGCACTCTACCGCCAAGAAACAGGAATTGAAGGAGTGGCAGGACAGCGAGAAGAGGGACTGAAAGGAGAACGCGGCACACTAGAAAGAAGCAACGGAGCAGCTCTTGAACATTATGGAGCTCCAGCTGAGAGAAGGAGGGGTCGAAACAAGCAGCTCCGTGCCCACTCTGCCCTGCAGCTGCTGTTGCAAGACTCTTTCCCATGCACCCCACATACACTGCCAACATACTGTTATCAAACTTCAGGCTCCACTCTACCCACAGCATTCCACTCCTGCCCCGTCACAGTCGAGCACTGTGGTCTCCCACTGCTCTCAACACCCATCCCTCTGCAGTTTGGGCCTGCTGAAGTACAGGATCCTGCTGAAGCATCGTACTCCAAAGGAGAAAGTTGGGTATGATCCCTGGACATACACAAATCTGTAGCCATCCCGGGACCCCTCCTTCTCTTGAGACCTTCCCTTCCCCCATCACCCTCCCTGATGATGAATTTTTTTCATTTGATTCTCTCCTCTGGTTGTTGTCTTTTAATAAAATAATTGTGTAGGTTTGAAAGCAATCTTTATTCTATTAAGTGAAAGCAAGAAGAGCACTGCAAAGCAACATACAATTATGTTAAGCCCCCTTGCATCATGTGCACCAATCATCTACTAGCATTACAAGCACTGCAATCTCGAGCATAGGAACAAATATTACCAGCTTTCAGCTTCAAATTGCTGCCTCAAGGCATCCCTGATCCTTATGGCCCTGCGCTGCGCCCCTCTAATAGTCCTGGTCTCTGGCTGTTCAAACTCAGCCTCCAGGTGCTGAGCCTCTGCGGTCCATCCCTGAGTGAAGCTTTCACCCTTCCCTTCACAAGTATTATGGAGTGTACAGCACGCGGCTATCAGCATGGGAATATTGTCATCGGCCATGTTTAGCTTTTCATACAGGCATCGCCAGCAGGCTTTTAAACAGCCAAATGCACACTCAACAGTCATTCTGCACTTGCTCAGCCTGTTGTTGATCCACTCCTTGCTGCTGTCAAGTTGTTCCGTGTATGGTTTCATAAGCCACAGCATTAAGGGGTAGGTGGGGTCTCCCAGGATCACAATGGGCGTTTTGACTTCCCCTACGGTGATCTTCTGGTCCGGGAAGAAAGTCCCTGCTTACAGCTTCTTGAACAGGCCAGTGTTCCAAAAGATACGTGCGTCATGCACCTTTCTGGACCAGCCTGCGTTAATGTCTGTGAAATGCCCATGGTGATCCACAAGCGCCTGGAGAACCACTGAGATATACCTCTTGTGATTAATGTATTCAGTGGCTAAGTGGTCTGGTGCCAGAATTGGAATGTGAATGCCATCTATTGCCCCTCCGCAGTTAGGGAGGCCCATTTGTGAAAAGCCATCCACAATGTTATGCACATTGCCCAGTGTCTTATTTGTAAAAACTTTCGCCCTCACAGAAGGAGCAGGATATCCACTTGAGGGCTCTCCTAATGGAATCGGCTCTTTGTCCCACACTGGAGTCCTCTATGGCCAACCCCATGCTGAGTGAATCGGTTTCGGTGCGGAGCACGCCATCCGCACCGGACTCAGCCAGCACCGCTCCCCTTCGCTGGTGCCCAGGAAGCGGCAGAAGAGCTGAGCCCTTCGGCGCTGAAGGACCGAAGGCCTACGGGCAGAGGATTAACGTCAGGCCATGTGCCTGCTTCGGGTCTCCAAGGGGGTACCGCGGCAGTCGGATCCCTAATCCCGGCCAGGGACTTGCCCCCCACCCTGGACAGTGGCAGGAGATCCTAGCCTACAGTAGGGCCTTCAGGGCCCGAAGTGGTTCCAGTGACTAAAGAGCAAAGCTGACAGGTGCCATGCCAGGGGAGTGACGCAGCCCTGCCCTTGGCACTGAAGAGCAAGTCATAGAATCATAGAATATCAGGGTTGGAAGGGACCTCAGGAGGTCATCTAGTCCAACCCCCTGCTCAAAGCAGGACCAATTCCCAACTAAATCAACCAAATCATCCAAGTCCATCGAGGTGCAGCAGCATAGACTGGTGGAAAACCCTTAGTCACCGGACTGCAGACTCAGGTCTCCTTTGCCGCGACCTCGGTCCCCGGTCACCATGCCTCAGCTCACCAGCCAGAAGGCGTAGGTCCCCAATGAGATGGGGATGCCTGATTCGAGGCACCATTCCCTTTACTGCCAGTACCAGCAAACGCCCAACCGTGGGGTCGACCAGGCATCAGTCACCCTTGTCCAAGCAGTCCCCTCGACGTTGGTCACCGTTTTGGAGGGACTGTTTGGGAACTCTGTGTCGGTCTCGCTCGCCCCAGTACCAGTCCTCAGACAGGTGGTGTTACTCCCCGTTGCCTCAGTGTTTGCCCACCAGGGTCAGCAGACAGATGGCCCCGCCCTGGTCACTGGAGGGACAGTAGTCCAGATCGGACCAGGACTTCAGCCAGTCACCCACAAGGGTCGACTCACCACTGACACAGGAGTCCAGCGGGGCACCAGTGTTGGTGCCGGTGCAACAAGGACAGTGGCCTCCGCAGTGGCAGTACTGGGGGGTGCCGGTGGTGCTGGTTCAGTATTCCCAACCCTCCCTAGCCGCATTGGACAAGCCGACCGCAGCATCACCGGCACCACCATCAGAGTGCGGTGCGGAGGCCAAGGCAGCGTGCCGAACCCTGGAACCTTGACATCCCACTGGAAGTAGTGCAAGAGAAGTCGCACAGGCTGCTAGGCGTTCTGTTCCATTCCATGCCTGGTAGACATTCCTTGCCTATTAACTAGAGAGCGTTAGAGCCTGAAAAGGTCTTGTGACAGACTCCAGCATCAATATCTACCACTTCCAAGAGGGCAGATAGGTGGTACCAAATTCTGCTCAAGGATTTTGAGTGCTTTTATTTGCATCTGGTACTGGGCTCCCTTGTTCAGGAAAGTTCAGCAGACCCCCCCGCCCCCCTCCCCCCCAAAAAAAACAGTGCCAAAGGAAAAGGACATTAAGAGACTGGATTTTTTTTTTTCAGAAAAGGCTTCTCTCCCAATCTCCAGATATGTTTGCCAACTACCAGGCATCTCTGGCAAAATACAACTATCTGATCTGATAACATTTTTTGCAGGGGTGAAAGCCCTCGGAACACCCCTGGACAAATTGCCTGTTTATGGAAAGACTCCTGCAGGAGCACAGGGAAAAATTAAAATCTATCATGCTAGAGGGCAGTTGATAGCTAGAAATTCTTTCAGGCTGCTTTCAATGTGTCTGATACAGCTGAAACATGGCCACATTGATGACAATGTGAAGATCCTTCTGGCTCCCATCATCAGGAATACACAGGGAGGATCCAAAAATGATGGAAGATCTTCTGTTCCAGGGCTGTGACCTCTTTTACTCAAAGACTGATGTGGCCTTTCACTCAATAAAGAACTGTAGAGCCACTTTATGTTCTCTAGGCTTGTAAGCTTTGGTCCCAAGGAGAACATAACCCAGACCTCAGACCTCTCAGATAAATAGCGTCCCTCTGCTACATGCTGCATTGGAGCCACCAAGCGAGAACCAGAAGCTCCAATTCAGATGATCCACTTCCCCTCCTCAGCTACAGTGCATTTAGCATACTTCTCTTGGCATGGGTTTCATATCACAGTTGAGAGCCTGGCAGAACCTTTGGGGGAAGCTACCTTTTCCCCCACTTCTTGGCAACTCTTATAGGGTGGCTGCCCCTCACTGGTAGAAAAGGGCTTAAAAGCAGCCCTATGGCGGCTGCGCTGGAGGCAGCCAATTAGAAAGGGGCTGAGAGGAGTAGCCATCATGGTCTGGCAGGCTCTCATAAGAAGGGCTGCAGGGCAGAGAAGAGTTCAGTAGCTGACTGGAGCTCTAGGGGAGAAGACCAGGCTCCTAGCAGAAGGAAGGAGCCCTAGCATCTGGGACAATTCAGTGCTGCAAGCAGGGACTGGGGGAGCTAGAGAGAGATTCTGGCGGCATGCTAGGGCCTACAGGCTGAGGCCCTGAGACAAGAGTCAAAAAGGGTGCTGGGGCCACATGGGAAGTGCCCCCGGGACAAGGGACTGTAATTACCACTGAGGTAGTGGCTGGACGGAGATTGCTGGGACCCCCCAGAAGGGGAGAACACAGAGTGTGGCACATCTGGAGGGCAGTGTCACTGAAGAGGACACCGCAGTCGTGGGAGTGGTGCGGGTTCTGGAACAAAAATGACAGCGGCAAGGCACCACCAAAGCAGGGCGCCCTGACAAGCAGAGCTAATTCCCAGGACAGCCAGCAGGAGGCCCCAGAGTGGTGAGTTCCACCCTGTCACAGCAACCATCTTTAGTTTTTTTGGGAAGCCTGGTCTAGGATCACCACAGAACAATGGGTCTGAAAAGTTGTTGGCAACTGTACAGTACACAATTCTAGTCCCTTCCTACCCGTAACCCACCTTCCCCATCCCTCTTCAGATATATGTTTCATGAGCTACTGTTGAACCAAGAGTTAGCCTCCTGCATCTCAGTTCAGCAGAGGGGATGCCCTTAGAATTAAGGGACGGGGGTTTTATTCCCATTATTTATTATTCCAAAGAAGAAAGCGGATTTATGTTCCATTCAGGACCTTCAATGTCTCAACAGGTGGATCTGTTGTTTCAAATTCAGGATGATTACTTTGGCCTCTGTAATCCCCTTGTTAGATCCTCAAGACTAGGCATCTTTTGACTTGACCTGGAAGATGCCTCTGTTTATATTCATACATCTGGCTCACAAGAAATAACTTAGATTCTTGATAGGAATATCTCTTTACTAGTACCGGGGTCCTGCCTGTTGGTGTATCCAGTGCACTGAGGATGTTCAGCAAGTGCGTGGCAATTGTAGCAGCTCACTCGTGGAACCAAGGAATCTGGGTTTACCCAAATCTCACTGACTAAAATTAGCTGGGAAAGATTACCCCAGCAGGTGACTAACTTGATTCAAGTAACCTTAAAGCTCCTTTCCATGCTTGGCTTGAAAGTTAACAGCGAAAACTCTATGCTTACTTCAACTCACAGCATAGAGTTCATAGGAGCCATGTTAGATTCCAGAGCAGCAAGAGCTTACCTCCGGAGAAAGATTACAAACTATAGTGAACTTCATCAACAAACTTCAGGTTCACTCAAAGACCTTGGTAATAGCCTGCCTGAAACTTCTGGGACACAAGCCCTTGTGTACCTATGTAATGCAACTTAGTTGGTCAGACTGCCTACGTTCCATGAAATGACTGGATCTGCCCAGCAGATAGTGTATGTACATGATGGTTACAGTGCACAAGAAGTCTGTTCTGGACTGGTTAGATGGTCACCAGATCAGTCTGCTGACCAGCATTTTCTGGGCAATCAGAATTTGCTAGTAGATCACCTCAGCAAACAGTGAATTTATTTGTGAAGTTGAAAGGCCATTCTGATATTTTTGAGTTAGGTGAGTAGAGAAGAAAATATGTGCACTGAATTAAAATAAAACCAAAAACGTCTCGCTTCAAGCTTTACTTGTGACTAATTCTTGATGATGAATAAATATGGGTAACTCTGAAAGAAAAATTTAAAAGCAATATATAAACAAATATAAAGCTGCTTCATATGAACACAGTATAAAATTTCTATTGATATTTAATTGCATAACCTCAAACTCCTCCGTTTCCTCCAACTGAGAATTCTGACCCTTGTTATTTTGAGGCTAATACTTGTGGCCTATCTATGATCTGGAAATTCTCCTACATTGGGCATTGATTTAGAAAAGCACTTCAGCACATGTTTAACTTTGTCTATGATTTTAAGTCCATTGTTTGTAGTCAATAGGATTTAAGCATATGTTTAAAATTAAGCATGTGTTTAAGTATTTTGTTATAGAGATTAACTTAAAAAAGAGTTAAGTACTTTGTTGAATGGGAATCCTGGTCAAGTTATTGCAAACTGAGAGACTGTATGCATCATCTCCACAGCCCTGCTAGCCTTGGGATGAAAAGTAAATCCTACAATGTGCAGGACTCTGGTTTTGACAGATAAATACAGACATGCTTTATGCAGCACTCACCCAAATAGGATATTCATTGTTTTAAATGGATACTCTGAGCTGCTTAGTGGATGTTGTTACAAATAAATATTAATTATATTGTGGTACTGCCTCTTTGGTCAGACAAGAGTGGGGCCTTATTTTGCTGAGCACTAAACAAACACACTGGCATACTTTGTCCCTTCCACAGAGAACTTGCAATCTAATTTGAAACAAGACAAGAGTGACTGTCATAAACAGTAGGAGGGAAGTGTTGGGGGGAGGGGGATGAGCATAACAGTAATGATGATATAAGTTCAGAAGATAAATAAGGTTATTTATTTGTGCACAGCTTGGTTACTCCAAATTGGTTGAAAGGATTTTAAAAATATTTTTCTTTTATAAATATACAAATAACATCAGTTGTCTGCAACTGTTGTTCACCTAGCAATCAACAACTGGCTGATTTTCCTCATAGGCATTGTATCATAAGTGGCTCTCGAAGAGGGATTTGAAACGTGATAAACTCTAAGTTGTACATAAAAGTTTATTAGCAGTTCTGTGGCAATGTTTTTCATAAACTTCCAACTGGAGGGAAGAAATGAAAACATTAAGATAGATTCTGAATTTAAAGGATAAAGTTACTTTATTATGTGCTACACACATAATAAAACCTTTGTTATCCCTTCCTGTTTCCTTTCCCTTTCTCCTATTGCTTTTCATTGTAATTGCAATGAAGGAATTTACTTACTTCTTGTTTTTGTTTGTTGTACTTGTTGCTGCAATATGAGCAAAATTCAATCAAATGTTTTGATCTTTGAAAGAGGTTGACCTAAGCAGTGCAGGACATGGATGATCTCAGCTCTGGATGGAATCCAGTCCTTCTGGCCAATTGTTGTTGACTGTGACATTTGGAGTACCCTGCTCCTCAGAATGTATTTCAGGCAGTGTCAGATGAGATCATATCAGCTGCTTGCATCCACCAAAAAATGACTGTTCAATTAAATAAGTCTGTTCCGTTTTATAGGAAATCTCTGTACAGTTGTGGCAGAAACAAGGAGATTGCTTTTGTGATGATATATTACTACAACAGCAACTGCAGGGTGGCAATTTAACACGTTTGCAATATGTGATTCAAGTATCTGGTGTTAAAAGAGCTGAATAGCTGACATTTTAAGGAGTATATAAACCCAGAATGAAAATGTGTTATGAATTTCACAATGTGTAGCATAAAGATTTCCTCCCATTGGTTGTCTTTGTAGTCAGAACATGCAATTGTGATGTCAGCTTGTGGTAAGCAATGAAATTGAGATCCATTTCTTTTTTCTTCAGTTAGGATTTGGGAAAAAAAGAACTTGATGAATAAGGCCTTGATTCAGCAAAGCATTTAAGCATTTTTCCCTAGTGCAGAGCCTAAAACATTTAATCACTATTTCAACCATAATTACACTCCTGAATGCCCATCACTCAAATTATGGAAATGAAATAAAGACTTTTTTTATATAAAATAGATTTAGTGCAAGCAAACATGGATTGTACTATATAGTATTTACATGTGTGTCATGTATATGTGCAATCTCATCCTCTCTAATACATCACTGCTCCCACCCCTCTCCATTTACAGGCCATTTTACATTGATACATGAGTCACTTCACACTCATGATACTGCAGTACAGTTAAGCACATGCACATGTTTGCTGGATCAGGGCCTAAGATAACAGGCTGCGGCCTGGTTGATTTGAGTCTCTGCATGTTTTCCCGGGAATGCATTTTAATGAATAGCACGAATTCTGAAGAAAAAATAGGAAATTCACAAAATATCTTTATGAACATTCTTTTGGGTACAATTTTATTGAGTTTATGGTAACTCAAAACATGGTCCCATTTGCATTTAAGTTAATGGGAAGTTTTCTATTGACTTCAATGGAAGCTGGATCATACAGCTCTTAAGAAATGCATCTCAGGACTGTGATGGAGCTCAGAGGGTTTTTAAATCTAAACTTCTGACTTCTGCGAATACGATTCAAAAGCTTGATGCTGCTAATAGTTTTGATCTATTTAAAAGCTCATTTTCTTTAATTCTGCTTAGCATAAAACTTAAATATAGAATGAAAGAATAGAATGTTTTCCTTCTTTTGAATGGAATAATAGTGATATGGATTTTTTTCAATATACATTGTAAATGGTGCCAGGACCAACTTATTTTTTCTTAATGCCCAACAATAAAACAGCAAGTTGTGAATTTGTATCTTATTTTTTCTATATTGGATGTATTATATAAGGCTATTAATATTCTGAATGTTACTCTGAAAAATATTTTTTTTAATTTGCCTGTTTCATATGATCTACTTCTATATGTTTCTTTTTTGAGAAATGTCTGTAATGTTTAGTGTATTAATGCAGAACTGTAGGTCTACTACCAGCTAGTGGAGACAGAAACTACTGTATATCCTTCCTTAGGCCTTGGCTACACTTACCAGCTAGTTCGACGGCTGGAAATCGAAGTTCTGGGTTTGACTTATCGCGTCTAGTCTGGACGCGATAAGTCGAACCCGGAAGTGCTTGCCGTCGACTGCGGTACTCCAGCTCGGCGAGAGGAGTACCGCGGAGTCGACGGGGGAGCCTGCCTGCCGGCCGCGTGTGGACCAAGGTAAGTTCGAACTAAGGTACTTCGACTTCAGCTACGTTATTCACGTAGCTGAAGTTGCGTACCTTAGTTCGAATTGGGGGGGGTAGTGTAGACCAAGCCTTAGTGACTTTTTTCAGCCATTGTTATGCCTGATTAGGAGGGAGAAGTTGGATAAGTCAGTGAGCAAAGAAAAAGGCATTAGGGTTTGGAGTCTTTTATTTATTTATTTATTTTGGACAAAGGATCAGCAGCTCTCGGGGTCATAAACCTAATTGGACTGGTAATTTACCTTTAAAACAATTGGTGCAATGATTGAGTAAGGTGGCTCTTTCTTGAACCTGGTATATTTTCAGAGTGCCTAGTTGGGTTGTATTTTTGTACAGCGTTGAGACCTCTAGAAACTACTACTAATAAAGAGCTGTCTTCACTCTTACAGAATTCATTGTAGGCTGTGAGATTGCAGTCTAGGAGCTTAATCACAATGTGACATGGGATTTTGTTTAACTGAGGATCATTAGCAATACTTCTCAGTCAAGACCTACATTTTTACATCTAGATTTCAAACCTACCAAAAACAAGGGTTTATAACGAACATGATAACCCAACTTCAACTCTGTCCATGTTAGTTGCCGTTGTTATAAGACTTTGCATTGATGTGTTTTTTCTGGTGTTTCCATATAATTGGCTTTTATGTAGAAGTAATCACTGTATGTATCAGCTTACATTTTCTAAACATATTTTTCATCACTAAAATATAAACTTGAATTGTATGCTTCTTATTCTACAATATGAATTTAAATAAGAGTGCATTCAGTCTTGCAAATTAAGCTGAAACTAGCTGCCCTTGGTGTGAGATGCACTGCAGTGCTTTTATACATAATTGCCATCTTAAATAAACTCTGTCATGGAAGAATTATATTCTTCAGTGAAAATGATTTCTGTAATTTAAATTGACTCTTTGAAGGGCCTTTGTCACCTACTTTCCCATCATTTAAAAAATGCACACACCTGATTGCTTTCTTTGATCCTATTTTCTTTGTGTAAAGACATCCTGTGCCAAGGGGATCATCATACTCAGCTCAAGTCTCTAAGGAGTAAGTGTGGAAAAGAATGATAAAGGGAGAAGTGAAAAGCTAAAATGATCTTGGAAAATATGGTGACTAACTTTAATCAAAGATCTGTACACACAGCCCACACATGTTTGTAAGGATATGAATACTTCCTGTCAATTACATTCACTTTGAGGTCACCGAATAAATCCATTTAAACAAGAGAAATGCTAAGCTGCTTAGGCTGCAAGTAGACCTCATAGTCTCAGGGAGACTAATGGAACTCAAACTTTAAAGCTGTCTGTAGGGCTGGACTAGCCAATGATATTGTTGAAACATCACATCTGTTATTTCTTACTTCCCACTTTTCTGGCAATAGCTTGTCTTCATTCTTTCCACTTTAGGCAGCTGCAGGAGCTCAACAGAGCTCAATTCCATCTTCAGATGCACAAAATTAAGCAAAGAATAAAGAAACAAAAGATGTAGTATGGTTGCTACGTATTTGACGACATTGATTTCTAGAGGATAGTATATAGGAGCTGAACTATTTTAACTGTACAGAAGCAGACAGATGTGTTGAGATACTCATCGGGTAAGTGTTTTGAAATATGGCCATCAAAAACAAACTCCAAGATGAAGAGACAGGCCTCCCAATAGTGGATAGACACTAAAAGAATTAGAAGAGCACTCTTCTGACCAAAGACAGCAATGCAAGGAAACTAAGGTTTCTATAGATAATTTAAGATAAAAACAGTTTCATCTTCTACAGACTCCTGCCTCCTACCCAGAGTGGGGGTACGAGTTACTCAGAGTGATGTGTGAACCTCCAAACATTAATTATAATACTCATTCAAAGTGGCTTTCCATATCTCAGATATAAATGTGCAGTTTGAATAGCTAAAGAAAAATATGGATTCTTATGTAGTTTCTTCAGGGTGTTGTGCCCTATTCCTCAGTGAGCCACCAGAGCACTTTCTTTCCTGGCATCTCTGATCCCCAATATCCCTTCCACTTTTAGCTTATTTGGTTGTAGATTGCTCTCTAAGGCCTTGTCTATACTACACCGTTTTATTGACAATAATCAGCTTTCAAAACAGTGGAAGTGTACACACAGAAATACTCCTCCTGCCGATGTAATTCCCCTGCTATGCCAACATAATAAAACCACCTCAACAAGCGGCATAGAGCTTTTTGTGACACAGTTAGTGACACAGCATCAGTGTAGACACCTTACTGGGTTATGTTGCCCTAATAGGCCTCCAGGAGGTGTCCTACAATGCCCATCATGACCGTTCTGGTCACCAGTTTTAACTCTTATTAGAGCATAAGCTTTCGTGGACTACAGCCCACTTCTTCGGCTGCATAGTGGAAGTGGGCTGTAGTCCACGAAAGCTTATGCTCCAATAAATTTGTTAGTCTCTAAGTTGCCACAAGTACTCCTGTTCTTTTTGCGGATACGGACTAACACGGCTGCTACTCTGAAACCAGTTTTAACTCTGCTGCCCTGAAGATACACAGGTATTCACCCCTCCCTTGTTTAAAGGCCTGGGAATTTTTTAAATTCCTCTTCTTGTTTGCTTGGAGTGCACAGTTCACACAGCATTTTCCCAGCTGACCATGCCAGCATTACGCAGCAAGCGCTCTCCCACATAGGGCACACTGGAGCTGTTGGATCTGCTGAGTATATGGGGAGAGGAGGCTGTACAGTCACAGCTTTGCACCAGCCGTAGGAATTTTGATACCTACTGGCTGATTGCTAGTGGTGTGCAGGAGAAGAGGCATGAAAGGCAGCAATGTCGTGATAAAATCAAGGAGCTGAGGTAGGCATATCTACACACACAGTTTCAGGAAGGTAGTTTTGCACATCTGAAAGTTCTGCAATCACTGCTTGTCATCCCACATGTGCATCACAATGCAATCCCACCACTCATGCTCGTTTCCTGAGCCCAGTACCAATGGTCCACTATGGCAAGCTGGTCAGTGAATGCCAGCAGCAATCTTGAATTATTTGTTTCCCTGGCAGACAGCAGGGCATGTGTCACCGATTCACTCTGTTTCCCAGCTCATGAAATGCTGCAGGACCAGGTGCATTGTGTTCATAACGCTCATCACCAAAATGGTCAGCAGCTTAGGATCCATGCTGTCGGGCAGAGATGGCTGGTGCGCAGTTTACAAGGGCTATTGAAAAATGGCATGAAATAAAGTAGGAAGCCCATAGAATGATGGCATGGAAAGAACTGCATCACAGAATGGTAAGCACATCCCCATGATGCACCATGATTTGCTCCCAGTGGCAGAGGGTCACAGACGGTGGCGAGTTGCACTGTGGGATAGCTACCCATGATGCAACACTGTCTCTGTCGATGCAGGAGCAACGACTGTGGGCACGCTCAGCCGACACAAGGAGCTTTGAGTGGACGTGCTCCACCAATGTTATTAAAGAGACTTATGATTGTCGACAAAGCTTGTGTTGACTTAGCTCTATAGTGTTTACCTTTTCTGACTCCATTAAAAATGAAGGAGATAATGGCTGGCCCTCCAAGTGAGCACATTGGTAGCTCTATTAAATTCAATGGTACTGCTTGTATGTTTAAGTACTTCTCTGTACTGGGGCCTAAGGAAACAGGCTAGTTGATAAAACTAACAAAACTAGCAAAAAGTAAAAATGTATTCCTGTTTCGAACAGAACTAGATTAATGTTCATTAGATAATTTTTAGTGCACACCAGCAGGGTCCACACTGGCCAGTTAGTGACATGCTGGTGCGAACCAGAATTTACAACCCCACTGGTGAAGACTAACACACTAAGTAGACAGTTCCTAAAACCCTCTAATTCAACATTTTTTACAGGGTATGTCTCTGTGTTAGTTTCATCAACTATTCTGTTGATAGACAAGCCCATGTAGACAAACTCTTAGTGTCCCAGGCCATTGTGTGAACAAATGTCCTTAATACTTAGCAATTTGGTAGCTCTTTTGGTCTTCGGAATCTTATATATAGATTAACTAATTGATACTCACAACATCTCTGAGGTAGATAATTATAATCCTTATTTTACTGATTATAAAAAGATGAGGCACTGTGATAATTGACTTGGCCACAGGCACATATGATCCAGTGTCAAGAGTTCATGGCTCCGAGTCCTGTGCTCAGACCACGTAACCGCAAATCTGCTTACCATTAATATCTATGAAAGTATGGTGGCCTGTGATTACTGCCAGGGTCAATCTGAAAGAGTGGATGGGTACAAGAGATGAGGGGTTACTTATATTGTAACACCTTGGATCTGTCATTTTAAGATGAGTAGAATATAAGGCCAGGAATGATCATAATGATCATCTGGTCTGACCTTCTGTGTAATTCAAGCAATAGGACTTTCGTAAATTAATTCTTGTTTGAACTAGAACATTTCTTCTTTAAAACATCCAATCTTAATTTAAAAATTTCCAGTGATGAAGATTCCACCACAGCCTGTGGTCAGTTGTTCTGATACTTAATTACTCTTACTGTTAAAATTTTGTGTCTTATTTTGAGCTTCAATCTCCTACCATTGGATCGTGTTGTACCTTTCTTTACTAGACTCAAGAGCCCATTGTTAAATATCTGTTCCCCATCTAGACACTTACAGACTGTAATCAAGTCACCCCTTCACCTTCTCAGTTAAGTTTAACAGATGGAGCTCCATGAGACTTTCATTATAAGGCATGTTTTCCAATCTTTTGGCCATTCCTTTTGTTCTTTTCTGAACTCTCTCCAATTTGTCAACATCCTCTTGAATTATAGGCATCAGAACTGGACACAGTGTTCCAGCAGTGCCAAATACAGGGATAATATAACCTCCCTATTCCTACTTATGATTTCTCTGTTTATACCGCCAAGGATCACATTAGCCCCTTTGGCCACAGCATTGCACTGGGAGCTCATGCTCAGCTAATTATCCTCCATGAATCTCCAAGTCATTTCCAGAGTCACTGCTTGTCAGTGTATCCTATATTCTTTGCTCCCAGATGTATACATTCGCATTTGGCCATATTGAAATGCATATTGTTTGCTAGCGGCCAGCTTACTGAATGATCCACATCACTCTGTATCAGTGACTTGTCCTTTTCATTATTTACCACTCTCCCAATCTTTGTGTTTTCTACAAAATTAATCAGTAATGATTTTATGTTTTCTTTCAGTCACTGATAAAAATATTAAATGGTGTAGTGCTAAGAACCAGTCCCTGCAGGACTCCAGTAGAAACACTAGATTCCCCATTTAGAACTGCATAAGACCTGTCAGTTAGCCACTTTCTAATCTATTTGATGTATATCATGTTAATTTTGTATCATTCCAGTTTCTCAATCAGAAGTCTAAGTATATTAACACTATTACTTTCATCAACCAAATTTGTAATCTAATAAAAATATCAAGTTCTTTTACAGAATCTATTTTCCATAAACCTCTGTTGTTTGGCATTAATTCTCTTACCTTCCTTTAATTCTTTATTAATCAAGTTCTGTATCAGCTGTTTCATTATTTTGTCTTGGGTCAGTGTCAAGTCGATAGGCCTATAATTACCCAGGTCATCCTGTTTACCTTTTTAAAATACTGGCACAGCATTAGCTTTCTTCCAGTCTTCTAGAACTTCCCCAGTGTTCCAAGACTTATTGAAAAACAACATTAACAGCCCAGGTAACATATTGGCTAGTTGGATGCAAGTTACCTGGATCTGCTGATTTAAAAATATCTCGCTTTAGTAGCTTCTGTTGGAATGTAAAGTATTTTGTTATTATATTGTATGATTTTATCACCTATTTTTCCCAAATGCAGAACAGAAATATTTATTGAACACTTCTGTCTTGTCTGCATTACTGTTGACAATTCTACCATTTGCATCGGGTAATAGACCAGTCCCATTTTTAGGATTCTTTTTGTTCATAATACCCTTAAAACCCCCTCATTATTGTTCATAACTCTGCTGGGCATAGGTTTCTCTGTGTCCCTTTGCTTCCCTTATCAATTTTCTACAATTCTTAGCTTATGGTTTATGTTCTTTACAATCAGCTTCTCCTTTCTTCCATTTGTTATGTATGTATATATTTACTTTTATACTTACTTTCACTTCACCTATAAGACAGACTGCTTTTTTGCCAGTGAATGTCTTTAAGATAAACTTTCCTCCAGTAACATTTATTCAGTTTCTAATGTTAATTTTCAAAAATGCTTCTGATGTCATGCATGAATTCCCTAGTGCTCTGCTGATAAATAACATATCAAAATTTTTTAGTTTCATCCTGAACAACTTTCTGGAAGGGGAAAATTCCTCAAGAGTGAAGTGACACTCTTGGGTGTCTTTGTATGTTATAAAAGGTAACCTGTAAAAATACCTCTGGAATTTATAATGGGCATCATTTAAAAATTAACATGTTACTTCCCTGAGAAGTTAAATTTACAGTGTTATTTCTCATTCTATGTATAGGAAATACCACACAAACTCTCTAGTAAAATCAAATATTGCTATTTGGTAATTATTTTTATGTTGTTTTATTTTGTATATCATTTTATGCATATTACAAATACAAGAATGGTCTTGTCCCAATCTGAGCTGTGTGCATTATAATACACATTTGATTGCAAGCACAGTGGGGTTCTGGTCCATGAGCAGGGCTCCTAGAAGTAACTGCAATAGAAATAGTAACTACTAACTACCTTTGAAAGGAGATGTGTCGGTTTATTTACACCTCTGGTGATGCTCGCTGCTGTGTATGTAGTCGTGTATGTAGAAAACAGGAGAAAGAATGTGCACAATAAATACTAAAATATTAGTATATCATACCAGAGTCTTCAGCTCAGTGTATCTTAGTTCTCTGAGTTACATTTTTCCTGAATCAAATCTAGATTTAAAAATCCCTGTTCAATGCTTTGTTAGTTTCACAGGCTTAAAGTTGTTTTTGCTTGGAGCATCAACTGTTCCTAGACCTCTCTTTGTCCTCTTATGTTTTGTCTAGCTGGTACAATGTTGCAATTGTACTTTACTAGATAGATTTTAAAACTATCTCTTAGGGAAGTACTACACGAAGACAAAATATTTTCATAAAGATTCTTTTGTGAGTAAAAATTAATTCACTTGAAAATTAAAGTGCACTTAAAACTGTTTCTAAAGATTTGAAATCTTTATTCAACTGGGGAAATCCTTCTCTGCAGATAATTTTTATATGTTTAATGGAAAAGTTGATGCTGAGAAGAACAAAAGGAAATTCAATATGTGGGAGGTTGAAAACATCAATTGGAATCCAACTAGTTTTCCAGATCAAGTTAAGCATAATTCTTCCTGGAGATTGGATACAGTTCAGGTCACTTCCTGAGGCTGTCAAAGTCATTATAAATATGTCAGTAAAAGGCTCTTTGGTGCACATATGCCAAGACAGCGTTTTATTTTAATGTAAACATTTACTAAGTCTGCTTCCTTAGCATTCCCACAAGTCCACCCTCTGATGACTGGTTATCAGGTTGCCTTTCTGTGCGTTACTGTGTTTTAATGATGACAGTTTCATCAGACTGCTCTATGCACTCTACCCTCAGGGTATTGGTAGTGTGGCTTATAAATGTATTACTTTTGCAGTGAGATGGAGCACTGCAGTAGTCTATATACAATATATGTAAGTGAATGCAAAAGATGATAGATCAGATGCCATGACCCATGCTTTATGGTGGATAGAGTGTTTGGTAGCAGAAGGGAAATGAAGACATTGTTTCTAGTAAATAACAAGTTGGTATGTGATCTTCCTTTTTATTAAAAGGAATCAATAATAAATATCACTAACGTAAAATGAGAAATCTGTCCTGCCATGATTATATGTTGTTAACTTACGCTAACCTCTTAAGTTGTAATTTTATCAACAAAGGTATTCAGAATTTTCCTTGCACTCAGATCTGGAAACAAGTGTGTAATGGAATCTATGATTTAAAAAAAAAAAAAAAAAAAAAAAAACAGTATAGAAACCTTCCTAATTAGTCTTACCACAAATGTAGGAAGTCCTATGGAAGAAGAGAGTGCAGCAAAGCTTGTAGAGTAACAGAAGAGGTCTAGCAAAGTGGTTTGGAATGCATTTGCTACAGCTGTAACTTTTTAATATTATGGCTGAAATGTTTTCCTTAGTTTCTAACACCTTTTTCTTAATTCATGTAATGACCAGCTCTGCTCTGACTTACACAGGGTATAACTCAGGCTAGAATTTGACCCATAGTCTCCTTGCATACAGATTTTTCACATTTTTCTCCAGAGGCTTTTGCCTTCTTGCAGGAGCATCCATTGTTAGCAGTTTTGTGAAGTGTCAGTAGCTTAAGGTTCAGTAATGCTGAGAGTACCACATCCATTAAATATATTCTAACTGAAATGTAAAAATATAATAAAGATAAAATTTAACATGAAATATTAAAATAATGTTAAGAATCCCTTCTAATACACCCCCGATATAACGCGACCCGATATAACACGAATTTGGATATAACGCAGTAAAGCAGTGCTTTGGGGGGGGGGGTGCTGCACACTCCGGCGGATCAAAGCAAGTTCGATATAACGCGGTTTCATCTATAACGCGGTAAGATTTTTTGGCTTCCGAGGACAGCGTTATATCGGGGTAGAGGTGTACAAGTGAGCAGGGAGATAATGCCTTAGTTCTAGCATAGTTACTGTGTTGGTAATCTTAGTACTCTATGAATGAATGCATAACTCATTTTCACTTACTAGAATGTATAACTACAAGTTGAGGAATGTGAGATGATTAATCCTTGAGCTCTAGTGCCTTTTCTAGGTTGGCGTGAATAATAATAATTCAATAGCCTGGATAGAATGAATCCCCAGGAACTTTCTCAGTAGTCCAAGTGAGCAAGTCAGTCTTTTCTTCTCATTTTTCTTTTCTCGATGGGCCTGGAGAACCAAAGGGATGCAATACAATCCAACAAGGCATTTTTGGAAAAGAATGAAAGCTGCGAGGAGAAACAAGTAGCAAACATATGGGACCAGTTATAGAGGTGCCAGCATGATGGAAGGAAGGACCCAGTTTGCAGTGCTGATACTGGATGTACCTGTGCAGCTGGGCCCATGCAAGGCCCTCTGCCCCCAGCCCCCAATTTATGACACTGCTAAAACAAGTTACCCACAGACTAAGTTAAGAAATATGTCCAAAGAATTGGGTCTTGCGCCCCAGGAACCTGTTGTAGTTAAAATAGAAGGGCTAGGGGACAACGGCAAAAGGATTGTTATTGAAATTCATAACCTCTGCATCCAGAAGTTGTAATCCCTTTCTAACGAGTGGGGGCCCCCTATTCTGGATGATTGGAATAGGTTTTCTCACTGCTTCTTGAAAGGAATAGATTTAAAAGATATGATTCATTTAACTATGAAGGATTTGGCTACAGAGGATTTTTGGGGAGCTTGTGGTCATGTGTTATAGGTAAGACTCCATGTTTGTCACGGAAGTCACAGATTCCGTGACTTCTGCAGCGGCTGGTGTGCCTGGCCCAGGGCCTGCCTGAGCACCTCGGGCAGCCCATGGGCCAGGTGCACCGACTGCTGCTGGGGCCATCTCCCCCTTCCCCCTCCATCCCCCTGCCTCCAGCAGCAGGAGTTTGGGTGTGGGGGGACTCAGGGCTGGGGATTGGAGTGCAGGGTGGTGCTTACCTGGAGGGGGGGATCTCCCCTCCCTCAGCTCGTAGCTCCATGTGCTTCCTCTGCCAGCAGGCACCACCTCCACAGCTCCCATTGGCCACAGTTCCCAGCTAATGGGAACTGCAGAACTGGGGCTTGTGGCACAGAGGAGGCAGCACGTGGAGCTCAGGAGCCGGGTAGGGAGCCTGCCCCTCTCCCGCGAGTACCTGCGGCGCCCCCCGGGCCGTCCCCCCCCCAAGCGTCCCCTCCCCCAAGTTTTAGTCAGGGGTATATAGTCAAAGTCATGGACAGGTCACGGGCCATAAATTTTTGTTTACTGCCAGTGATTTTTACTAAAAACACCTGTGACTAAAACGTAGCCTTAGTTTTAGGGCATATCACTGATGACTTAACCTCAGGGGCACAGTTGGCAACGAGTATCCTCTATGAACTTATCTAATTGTTTTTTTGAACCCTGTTTTAGTTTTGGCCTTCATAGAATCCCCTGGCAATGAGTTCCACCAGTTGACTGTGTGCTGTGTGAGGAAGTACTTCTTTGTGTTTGTTTTAACCTGCTGCCTATTAATTTCATTCGGTGACCCCTGGATCTTGTCTTATGTGAAGAGGTAAACAATACTTCCGTAGTCACTTTCTCTGCACCAGTTATGATTTTTATAGACCTATATTACATTCACCCTCTGTCATCTCTTTTCTAAAATCAACAATCCCCGTCTTTTTAATCTCTCTTCAGATAAAAGTTGTTCCATACCCCTAATCAATTTGTTGCCCTTCTCTGTACTTTTTCCAATTCTGATATAAATATGTTTGAGATGGGGCTATCAGAACTGCACTCAGTATTCCAGGTGTGTACATACCGTGGATTTTTATTGAGACATAATGATATTTTCTGTTTTACGAGCTATCTCTTTCCTAGTCATACCGAACATTCTGTTAGTTTTTTTGACTGCTGCTGCATGTTGAGCAGATGTTTTCAAAGAACTATCTAGGAAGACTCCAAAATTTCTTTCTTGAGTGGGCCTAATTTAGACCCCATCATTTTGTATGTATAGGTGGGATTATGTTTTCTAATGTTCATTACTTTGCATTTATCAACATTGTATTTCATCTGCTGTTTTGTTGCCCCGTCACCCAGTTTTGTGAGTTCCCTTTATAACTCTTCTCAGTCAGCTTTAGATTTTACTATCTTGAATAATTTTGTGACATCTGCAAACTTTGTCACCTCACTGTTTACCCATTTTTCCAGTTCATTTATGAATCTATTGAACAGCACAGGTCCCAGGACAGATCCTTGGGGGAACCAACTATTTACCTCTCTCTGCTATGGAAACTGATAATTTATTCCTATCCTTTGCTTCCTATCTTTTAACCAGTTCCTGATATATGAGAGGACCTTCCTTTTTATCCCATGACTGCTTACGAGCCTTAGGAGAGGGATCTTGTCAAAGGCTTTCTTAAAGTCCAAGTAGACTACATCCATTGGATCATCCTAGCCCACATGCTTCTTGAATCCCTCAAAGAATTCTAATAGTTTGAAGACATGATTTACCTTTATTGAAGCCATGTGGACTCTTCCCCAACACATCATGTATATTCTCGTATGTTATAGTCCATCCACTATCTAGTCTTATAAGGCGTTAAAGAGTGATTGATGCAGAACTGAGAGTCAGGAGATCTGGGTTCTATTCCTGTCTCTCTCTGACTTCCATTATGAACTTAGGCAAGTCATTTACCCTCTCTTTTGCTTAGGTTTCCTATCAATAAACATGGCAATGCCTACCTATATTTCAGGAGTATTCAAGTTACATTCATTAATGTTAATACATAATTTTGAACCCCTCGGATGGAAGGTGAAGTAGAAGTGCAAAGTATTTATTATGATTTTTGTCTGGTCCTGTCAGGATCTGAAATATGATACATAATGATCTAGTCTGCTGACCGCTATTTTTCCTTCCTATCTTTATTCTATTTTCTGACACACTGCCATCAGTCCTTCATTCACTGTTGTGCCTGATGCAAGTCTCCCATCATTTTTGTTACTGAACAGTTACAGCGTGGCAGGAAGTTGAGTCTTTTGAAGACTTTTGAAGAATTCTGATCTTTTTCTGACTGTTGTATTTTAGTTTTTGTGGGGCACGCATGGAAAGGATTATGCTAGGCAGAATAAAAATGGAAAAATGTGGAGGAACATAGGATAAAATTTTCAAAAGGTCCCAAATTAGTTAGGCGTCTAAGCCCCATTGACTTTCATGAAATAAAATGAATATCAATAAATTGTATTTGTTTTATTTTTTCTAAACATCATATGCACCTCCGTTTACCTGTTTGATTTAATTCATTCAGTCAGACAGGATAA
The DNA here is from genome assembly GCF_013100865.1 of Trachemys scripta elegans. Classification (NCBI taxonomy): domain Eukaryota; kingdom Metazoa; phylum Chordata; order Testudines; family Emydidae; genus Trachemys; species Trachemys scripta. The sequence continues at coordinate 41,726,627 of NC_048303.1, forward strand.
TATCAAAGAAGGCTGTTAGAGGCGAAACAAACAAGGAACCAGCCAATGGGAGTGCAGAGCCAGTGCTTAGGGTGGGGGCAGTATATGGAGCCCTATGGCCCCCACCTAGGAGCCAGACCTACTGGCCACTTCTTGGGCACAGCACGGTGCCAGGACAGGTAGGGACTAGCCTGCCTTAGCACCGCAGCACCACCAGCCAGACTTTTAACGTCCCGGTTGACGATGCTGACCGGAGCCACCAGGGTCCCTTTTCAACCGGGTGTTCTGGTTGAAAACCGGACACCTGGTCACCCTACCAGATAGGTGTACATGAGAGGGACTAAAAATAGATCTAAAGCGCAGCTCGCCTGCAAAGGTGAAAGCTATGCAATATATTCTAACTGGCTATGTTGCATAAATTAGTTTCCTTGTGAATAGAATATTTAATCTACTTGTTGTTTTGTTGGACGATTGTTTAAGAATTGAATCCAGACACACCATTTCTGGTTTCCTTGTGGTGTACGTTGATGTACAAAGCCAGTTCTTTTGAATATATCTTTCCATTTCAGAAGGATACAGTAAAATATGAAAAGGTTTTAGAGTCCCTTTTGTGCCAAGATTTCCACTTAGACTTTTAAAAATACAATAATCTGGATGTGATGAACTGCTAGTTTCTGTTCTAATATTTAATGTTGATTGTATTAAACATGTTATAGGCCCTAATCCTACAAGCACTTATGCACGTAACTTTATACATATGACTATTGCTGCTGAAATCAGTGGGACTCCCTGAATGGGTAAAGTTAAGCATGTGGATAAGTGCAGAACTGGGCTGTAGCCAATACAGTCTTTGCAGTGATGCATCAATTTGCTGTACGTTATTCAAGAGTTTCCGTTTTATTGTCTTGACCTGCACCTGCTAATTTAATAAACCTGATAAAATATTTTGAACAAATGAAAAAGTAAAAAAAAAAAAACCGCTTGCTTTTAGTGTAAAGCTACCTTTTTTTAAAAGTTTTAGTTTGAAATTCAATATTTCCAGCAATTCCAACTTCATTTTTTTATAATAATACACAAAGTAACTGAAAAATTGCTAGTCTTTTACTGTGTTATGGACAACACTAGGAAACCATGCTTTTAATTTGAATGAATGATCCAATTTATATATGGAACAGTTGCAGTATTACTGCTGTTACCTTGCTTAGAATTGTTCAGTGTACTGACTAGAAGAGACTAAGCCTTCCAACTTGCTCCAAGTGACAGTTCTGAAGGAGCAGCTGATGAGTAGCACAGGACTCATTCTTATAGCTTCTTCATTTAGGCCTTTTTCTCACAGTTTAATAATTGAATTTAAGAAAGAGTCATTTGCTTCAGATATAATCCATCTGTTCTGTTAACTGCCCAGCTGTGGATATGTAAAATCCCCCTTCCATGTTGCTCCCTGCAGTAACAGGTTTAATTGTTACAAGCTCCTAGGAAGGAATCAGATTAGCAGATGTTAAAAGGGGGCATTTTCAGCAGGCCCTTGGTTGTAAACTGGTAAATTGAGAGGATTGTGTATGAGCATGCTGAGACCTGATTGATGGATGCCTGGCTCTGGGAGTGCTAATGCTTTGGAAATTACATCAGTTTTCTTCCCAGTCAGTTAAGGCCAGGTGAGGATGTTTATATGAACAGCAGCCAGAGTGCAGTCTTACTCCCTGCACCTGGATGATTGCTAGCCATAGCAAATTAGAGCACACTCTGGTAGCTCCACCCTGGTTATAAGGCTCTGTATTGTAGCAATCCTTCTGAATGAAATTCTGGTAAATTATTTCTCCCTACCAGCTCCTGTGACTATCTCAGGCCAGGTCTACACTATAAACTTACATTGGTATAAATATGTCGCTCAGGGATGTGAAAAACCCACACCCCCCTTCAGGGCCATCCTTCGCAATTTGGGTGCCCTATGCAGCCCTCCAAAGCTCCCCCCTACAGGGTCTGGGAGGCAGGAGCTGTGGGGGGCCACTTTTGGGGGCCCCACAGGCCCAGAGTGGCCCGGGGGATTAGCAGGGGGCCAGGAGCAGCCTGCTCCACTTCCCTCGCCCCAGTCCCAGCCGTGTCGCTTGGGGGAGGGGGTTTGGGCGAAGTGATTCACCAGCAGTGGCAGGAAGTGGAGCAGCCCGGCCCCAGCACGCTCTACTCTGCCAGCTCCCAGCCACGGTGCCCTGCTTCCCGCTGTCGGTGACAGCCGGGGATGGTCCTTTCCCCAACCCAAGCAACATGGCTGGGACCGGGGCAAGGGAAGCAGAGCAGGCTGGGGCTGTGTCTTTCCACTTTGGCGGGAAGTGGAGCGCCGTGGCTGGGAGCTAGCGGAGTAGAGCAGGCTGGGGCCAGGTTGCTCCGCTTCCTGCCGCTGCCGGTGAGTGCGGGGTCGCTGGAGGAAGAGGTGGAATGAGGGCGAGGGGAGTTGTCCAGGGCCCCACCTCCCTAGGGACGGCCCTGCCCCTTGCAGGGGGGGCCGGCCGAGGGATAGGGCTGGTCGCCGGGGCTGGTGCTGCCGTGTATGCAGAACGCAGCTGCCTAGGGCACCATGAAATTTGGGGCAATTTGGTGCCTTAAATTTCATGGTGCCCTACGCAGCTGCATATGCTGCGTATGCCTAAGGATGGCGCTGCCCCCATGAGCAACACAATTATACTTACCTAACCCCTGGTATAGACAGTGCTATGTTGACGGGAGAGCTTCTCCTGCCAACATATCTACCGCCTTTTGTCTTCACTGAAGCGCTACAGAGGCATAGCTGTGCCATTTTAAGCGTAGACTTGCCCTAAATATTTTGTTTAAGTGAGATGTTCTAAAGAAAGTGGAATGTCATAGAAATTAGAGATGGAAGAGACCCATTAGTTCATCCGTTCTGCATCTTGCTAAAGCAAGATTGTTCCCAACAGTATATTTTTGAGAGCGTGGTTCAGCCTGAGAGCAAGTTGTTGGTTTTTTGTTTGTTTGTTTTTTTTTGAGTGGAGGAGGGGCCCAAACATTTTCCCCCCCTCCTGCTCATCTACTAAATTTAACCAGATCGTGTCCATCAATGTAAGATTGCTATGCACAGCCCTAGCTAGCCCTTGTGATTTTTGGGCAGTCCTGTACAAACTCTTGAAAGCAATTTTGCTTTTCATAAACATATAAGCAAAAAGTTTCACTGGCAAAAAAGTGCCAGAAAGTAGATTTTAAAGTCTCATGAATAATCATAGACGTTAAATTTTAAATTTACACACTTTTCACCAGAAGCCCTTGTGTGCTGTTCCAGTTAGGTAATAGAAACAATACCATGTGACTTATCTGACTAATCACAATTAAACAGCGTAGTTAGAATTTATTATTCTATGGAATCATTTCAAAACTGAGCAAAAAAGTTAATTTTTTGAATAAATTACTCATTGTGAATTACTCACTTTTTGTTTGATATATGTCACTTTACCTACTGCCATAATACTTATTTCTGGTTAAACATATAAGGGCCATTTTCAAAATTCTAAAATAGTAGCCCTCACGTTTGCAAACATTGGGTTAAGAAGTGCAGATACCAGGAATAAAACTGGCAGGAACTCTTAAAATCAAAGAGAGGAAGAGACGCAGAAAAGGGGAGAAAGATAGTAAAAACATTGTGTTTAGTGGAGAGGTTGCATATTTGTCAGCTACCAACCCAAGCTAAGACCGGTTTAACAAAGAGTAAATCTCAGCTCCTCTATCATTTTGCAATTGTTCTCCCCTATGTTGTGGTGTGTGTGTGTGTTTTGTGTGTGTGTGTGCACATGGCTACAAGTCTCATACCATCACTCTGCATGCTGTGAAGGAATGAAACTCAATCTTTGTGTTTATCCAACAGAAGTTTCTTGGTGGTTTCCTTATTACTAAAAGTATAAGGTCCAATATGTTGTCCTCTTGGCTCTGTGTACATGGTTCTTATTGAAGAATTTCTAGTGAAAATTCTTTTAATCTGTAATTGTGATTGTTCTTGGGGGACCCAGGACTATGGGTCATCTTGTTACCCCATGCCTCCAGTGAGAGTTGGCCTTATCTTGTGGTAGCTCGGTGGCAGTTCCCTAACACCACCAAGCTTTCAGTCACTAAGTCAGTCTCTGTGAGATATGCCAGCCCAAACTGTGTCTTGCAAGTTAACAATAGGTGCACCTTAGTCCCTTATTCCCTTTGAATCAGTAACCTGTGATATCCAGCCCCTGACACTGGCTCGTCACGGAAATTCCAGATCCTCTGTACCTTCTGCACATCAATTTACCAGTTGTACCTTGAACCTCCGCTCCTGTTAGCCACACAGCGCTTTTGAGCACTTATGATAAAACAAAAGTAGGTTGATTTAAAAAAGAATAAAGGTTCATCTAGGTATTCTTTATTCTCCTTCTGGTGTTCAGACTTTTTAGGGTTCAGGTCTCTGCAACCATGAAGGTTAGAAACGTTTTTTTAAATGAATTTTGGGATTCTCACATGGTTACATGACTCCAGAAATGTGGACTTTTAGAAGAACACCAAGTTATTATAATAAAATTGCAAGAGCTGGCAACCAGCTCCCATTGATGTCAGTTGCAGTTGAAGTTGCATAGTGCTTTGCAGATCATGCTTGTAGAATCATCTGAATATTTTTCACATACCTATCTTTTTTTTTTTTTTTTTTTTTTTTTTTTTTTTGTTACTCACGTTAATAAAACCAAAGGTACATTCACTGAAAGTGATGCAGTGGAATTTGTACAACGGGACTTTGCTTTGTGTGTCAGGTGATGTTGTAACCATAGATTCTTAAGTAATGGTACCACATCCGTTCCTCAGAGCAACATTAGTTTGACATCACAATGTTTGATTAAAAATAAGTTACCAAATAGTGAGGCACAGAAATTTTCATCAATTAGCTTTGTAGATTTAATTCATTGTGAAGTCTTGGAACCTAACGTATTATAAAGACGTGATGTATTTAATGACAAGGTGATCTTTTCAGTGGTTTCCAAAACATCTGTCCTTAAAACTGGGCTGTCAAAAGTTTTACATGTGAGTGTTTCCATTCATGTTCATTAGAAACAAGTGAGTGGGAATAACAGAATAACAGATCAAGAGGAAATGAGTCCACTTTGCACTTGGAGTTACTATGTACATTAATGCCATATTCTGGTTGTGTGTGTCTGTCCAGGGGGGTGTTTCACTTCAGTTGCTTAAATACTGACCCAATCACTTATGACGTTTTCAGTATGTAGAAAACTACTAGAGTTTGTCTTTTGGCAGATGTTCCAGCCAGGGTGGGCTGGTCTGCCCATAATTAGATACTCTTTAAATGTTGGCTATGTTTAAAATTGAAATAATCAGCACAACTGTAGGAATTATTACATGATCCACCAGGATCTGTTGCTTGAAGTCTAGAACAGCTGCATCTTTTTCAAAGGCTTATTCCTACAAGGCTCTGTGTAGGTGAAAGAGTGAACAATAAGGGAAAATAGTTTTTGGATGTTAGTAATGTTAGTAAAATAATCCAGGACTTGATCCAAAGCCCACTGAAGATAGAAGAGACGCTCACTGACCTCAGTGGGCATTGGATCCGGCCCTGAAAGAGACAAATAACATTGCACCAAATTCCATCCTCAGTGACATGCATTCAACCACCCACTGAATTTGGCATGTAATTTGACGAATCATGCAAAGGGTTGTTAGATCATTATCAAGTAATTTTATTTCTTTGACATCACTATATTTTTGAGATATTTTCTCCTCTGCAGAGTATTTAAAGTCTACAAACCACTGAATTAAAAATAGGCCCAGAGAGAAATGTAATAAATTAGTATCATTAATAGTGACAAATGCTTTAGAAATGCTTAGAGAAAAATATAGCAGAGCTATAAAACAGCAGATAAAAGGTTGCACTTTAGTTGTTGTCCTAATTATTGTTGGAACAAAGGTAGCATTTAAACTGTTGTGAGGTGTTCCAGTCCTTCGACTGCTTCCCATTTCTAAATCATTTTGGAATTTAAAGCTGTATTTTTATTTTGTTTTGTTCTTTTTATTTGAGAGAGGTAGAAGAAGAGATTGTTCTTGTAAATTTGTTTCCAAAAATCACAAAGGTTTTAAGTTTCTGTCACTTGAGGGTTCAAGAATTACAGATCCTTTTAGAGTGAAACTTTGTCTTTACTCAGCCTAAAAAATTATTATAATGGTAATTTTTCTATTGAAGAATACTTTACCAAGTGGTTGTACTGATTTTAATATAACTGTTTTGGTGTCCTACTGTGATACCAGTTAGAAAAAACACTTAACTATCCTTTGGTTAAATGAGACCTCTAGTCTTTGCCCTTCTTTTAATTATTATTGTTCTTATATTGCAATGAAGGACCAGATTCAAAGTTCTTCTGTAACTACAGTGGTTCTCAAATTGTAGTATGCAGGCTGGGTTATAGTATCACAATAAGAAGCCATTGTAATTACATGATTAAAATTACAAAAGGTGGTACACCAAGTAATTATGATGTTTAGGTATGGAATTCTAGACCTTAAAGGTTGAGAACCACTGAATTACTATTATCCGTATCTATTGCAGGATTTTTTTCTTTATTTGTTTTGAAGTATGAATTGAATTGAGTTATGCCTGCTTATGCCAATGGTAAATTCATCTCTTAGCTACAGAAGACTTGATCCACTCCACTAGCTGATTGTTCAGCCTTTTCTGGTGTGGATGATGGGCATACAGCATTACGGGAGAAAACAGTGCTGACAAATTAAGTTCTTTGGGCTCTTTAGCGCTTTGGAAATTTTTACACATTGTGTGTTTAACACTCCAGAATACTGAGCAAATGCAACCTCTCAGGGGCTCTGTGAATGTCCTCCTCGGCAGGTGTTCTTAGGCAGCATTTAATGTTGCATGATCTGTTTTTCTTTTGCATATTGTTTCCCGGCTCTTTGAGCTCTGGTCTAGTGTCGTCTAGAATCTGCAGTATTGTTTGAAATAGAAATTCTATAGTCACTTTCAGTATGATACTCCTACTCCATATTCTTTAGAGATCCATTTATATACACCTGAGAGTTGCTGACTTCAAAGTGCAGAATTAAGCTTTCTACTTTCAGGACAAAATTTAGACACTTTATCGGTTGACACTTATAAATTACAAAATAGTTAGTTTTAATCCCCACACATTAACTTTAGGTCTGAAAGACAATATTAAACTGCTTCTGTATAAACAGAGCACTAGTTTCTGTGTGTATGAACAGACCACCAACTTTTGTTCTGTGGTGGTCTGGGACTGGAGAGGAGAGGGGGGAGAGGAAGTGAAGCTTGATATATAAGCAGTTAGTTAAGGGAGGTATTCTCTCTAACTGGAGAGTGTTTTTTTTTATTTTATTTCTTCTTAGGACTAATAATGAAGTCATAGTTCTTAAAAGTCTGTTGCTTCAGGTTACAAATCTACCCATTATTCCACTTCACATTTTAAAAGGTGAGTGTTATCTCATAAAGGGCAGGAAAAAGCACAGAAGGTAACATAAGTATTTAGAGACTTGGAAACCTGAGTTAGTCGAAGTTGGAAACATATATATTATAGTAACAATTCAGGTGTTGGCTAGTTAGGGTGACCAGACAGCAAGTGTGAAAAATCAGGACGGGGGTGGGGAGTAATAGGATCCTATATAAGAAAAAGACCCAAAAATCGGGACTGTCCCTATAAAATCGGGACATCTGGTCACCCTATGGCTAGTGGGAAATCTCTGTGATTTGTTCAGACAGTATATCAGGCCAAAACAATTCATGAACAGATCTTCTATGCAGGGCCGGCTTTAGGAAGTGCGGGGCCCGATTCGAACAGTTTCGACGGGGCCCCGGCAGGGATGACTAAAAAAAAAAAACCCACGTAAAAAAACACGTGGGGCTTGTACTCACCGGGCGGCGCTCCTAGTCTTCAGCGGTGGGTCCTTCACTCACTCCGGGTCTTCGGCAGCACTGAAGGACCTGCTGCCGAAGTGCTGCCGAAGACCAGGAGCGCCACCGGGTGAGTAAAAATTAAAAAGCAGCCTCTAGCCAGGGAAGGGATTCTCGGCCACTTCTTTCTCCCCTCACCCCCGGCGGTCCTGCCACTGGGCACGGGGCCCTCTTAGGCGTGGGGCCCGATTCGGGGGAATTGGTGGAATTGGCCTAAAACCGGCCCTGCTTCTATGAAGCTATTGTTTCCTACATGTAAGTCCAAAATAGCTGTTAAAATTTTGTAACTGTTTCAACTTCTCATTTACCAGTTAATGCTGGTTATATAGATTCAACCACAACACACTCCCTGAATGCTTATAACAAACACAAATGCACTGCATGCTGCTGCCAAAATTCACTATAAATTTACATACTGCCCCTCTCCATCATGTTTGCCAGGAAATTGGATCACCTTTATGCATCCTCACTGAAGTTAAGGTTAGGAATGTTTTCTAAATGCAACCGGCTTATTAGACTCAGAAAATACTAATTTGATTAGAAGAAACAAAGGTGGTTTGTTGAATTTTCTGGCAGGAGACAGGCTATTGAAATCTTAGCTGATAGATGCTGTCTGCACTAGGCTTCTTTTAGGCCTGTGGATCTGCAGAAAATCATGATTTAAGAACTTCAGCTTCTGTGGGTACGCACTGTCCCCAGGGTTCCTAGTGCCCTCATCGGCTGAAGCAACTCCATCATGGCTGTGGGAGTACTTCTCTGTGGGAGTTGGCCAAAAAGTGTTTTGGGTGGCTTTAGCCCGTGAACACCTCAAGCCAAGCCATTTTGTGTCTGCATGCTCAGCCAAGGCCAACATGGATCCTGCCCAGTGGAAGAACTTCTTTGCCTCATGCTCTCAGTCCTATTTCAGGACACAGGTGGAACTGGTGGACATTTTGGTAGCAGTTTTTGAATTTCTGAAAGCACCTCTTGGAGGAGGATATGATATGCCAGCTCCAAATCCACTGATGCTGCTTCTTCCTATGGTTGCCGTAGCTGCAGATTCTCCTTGTGTAGGCTGGCATTTCTAGAGCGGGGGCACCAGCACAGACTGGTGGGACCCCATTGTCCTGTGGACCTAGGATGATGAGCAGTGTGTCCAGAACTTTCACATGAAGAAACAGATTCCTGGAGGTTTGTGATCAGCTTGTCAAACCTTCCAGCACCGGGACACCCACACAAGCGAGGCCATACTAGTCCAGAACCAAGTTGCTCTGGCCGTCTGGAAGCTGACTACCCCAGACAGCTACAGATACAGTTTAGAGTTGGTAAATCAACTGGGGGGGTTGTTGTGGCAGAGGTTTGTGAGGCTATCAGGACTGCGATGTACCCAAAAATTATGGTAAAAAAAAATGTTCCTGAAATAATTGCTGATTTCCAGAGAATGGGCTTTACAAACCGTGCAGAGGCCATTGATTGGACTCATGCCTATAGCTTGCCCACCACAAGGAGCATATTGGGTACATAAACCACAAAGGGCTACTCAATCATTATGCAGGCCCTGGTCAACTACAGGGACAGATTCGTGGACACTAAAGTGGGGTTCACTGGCAAGGAGCATGATGCCAGGGAGTTGTGGCGATTGGAATTTTACCTTCATGGACAAGCTGGGACATTATTCCCACAGAATGACTTTGTTATAAATGGAGCCACTGTCTCCACTCTTATTCTAGGGGACCCTGCTTACCCTTTGTTGCCATGGCTTATGAAACCATATCCTGATTTCAGAGCACCTGGCAACAGAAGGCTACCATTGTTGGAAACATATTGTATTTTTCTTGCCTGAACTCTGCAGAGCTCTTGTATAAAATATGATCACTGAAATTGAGCACTAAGTACAATCTATTTTTTGTTTTAATTTTTAACAAGGGCAGAGTAACTGAATTTAATCTTCTTGTAATTTATTCTGAAGAATATATTTGAGCAATTTGATAAAATAATCTGGCAGAGTTTCATTCTGTAACAAAATAAGCTTTGAACTTTTGGGTGTATGTGATATACATTTTGGTTCCTTTTTGTGACTAAAGGGTTGAGGCTTTTGGAAAAACAGAGCATCTGCCTTTACTTGAGGACAAGGCAGAAAGAAAATGTCAGGAAAAAGATTTAGTCAGCAAGTTTGTATAGGAGAGAATGAGGAAGAGAAAATACAGCCCATTGGCTTAAAAATCACTGATGGGCAGTGATGTAAAGGGGTGTGCCTCCTTGGCATGACATTGGTGGTTGTAGTGTGGAGCCTTGTGTTATAAGTCTGAGTTGCAGAGGGGTAAAAGTACTAGGGAAAGTTGTTAGGAATCTAGGAATTTCATCTGACTAGATGTCTTACTGAAGGATGAGAAAATGCTACTTATAGTTATGTAATCAAGCAGTCCTTTTATTCTGGTATATAGTCACTGTGCCTGTAAATGACATCCCACTGGAAAGGAATATATGCTGAGGTTTGTATAAGGGTGTAGTGATAAGATAGAAGGAGACAAGCAGAAATCCTGGTGAAAGAAAGAACTCTGCTACATATAGGATTTTGTGTACAATATGTGGCCTCCTGTTCTTCTCATTACAGAGCTTCGGTACTATTTGTTGTTTACAGAAGGTCCTCCTGTACATAAGTTGGATCCTAGAGCTGGTTTAAATGTTTATAATTGAAGAACTTTGTCTCCCCCCAAAAAAGCCTTTTTTTCAAAATGGAAAATTTAATTTTTTTTAATGTTCCATTTTTTTTTGTGCGTGTCTTTTTACAAAATTAGAAAATAAAAAATTTAGCTGGTTTTTTTGGGTGGTGGTGGTTGTTTTTCCTTTCTACCCCCCTTTTTCTTTTGCTCCTCCTCTTTAGTAGCAAAATAGAATAAAAGAAAAACTGGGAGGGGAACAAGGGTGGAAGATACAGAAAAGAGGGGAACAAAAATTTAAAAAAAAATTGAAAAATTAAAATTTTCATATCGGAAAATTTTGCTGCAAATTTTAATGACCAAAATATCATTCTATTATGAAACTAAGGGAACAAAAATGACAGCTTGACAGATATGTGGATGCAGAACTCTTTATGGGGTACCACAGTTATCTGTTATGCTGATGATGAGCATGATAAAGTGAAAAATGGCTTTCTCAAGCCTCATATTTTGGGGTTTGGGCAGACATTTGTTAATGTTATGCTCATCCCGGGGTAACCTTTAGAGTATGATGTATATTATATATGTTCACTGGTACATAAGCAGAATCCCTGGGAGCTTCATACTTTTTAATCCTTTTTTCCTAAGAGGTAATGAATCAGTATCTGATAACAGTCTTGAATCCTGTGCTCACTTATTCTGGGCTATCTGCCTATTTGAAAATATTCAGCTTCTCATCATATTGGTGGCTTTTGCAAGCACACCCATTGTGTTCCTATGTGAATGTGTGTCCTTTAACATGCAAGAAGTTGCAGCCTTAATTCTGAAATTTGAAAACATTGTGGGGTGGAATGAGGTGGTGAATTTGTGGCTGGAGAGCAATGAGAGGTTGAATTAAACAGAACAATCCAAATATTAACTTTTCCTAACCACAAGCTCTATTAGATGTGGAATAATTTCCCTAAGCAAAATGATAAATACCCATTACTTAAGGGTGGGGTTTTCAAAGGATCCTAAATCAACTCCAAATGTGATTTGGGCATCTAAGTCTCTTAGTCTCCTTTGAAAATCTTAGCCTAAAACATTTAAAACTGGATAGGAGAAAAGCATTTATTATGCTGGACAGAGTAATGTAAGAATTAATGAAAGCAATAGTTAGGTTACTAAAAAGGGAAATATAATGGGATGTAATTAAGAAAGGGAACATATTGGCTGAATATCAGGAAAACTTATAGAAAGTGAGATCTATTAACATATGGAATCTCTTTGGGAGGGGGCTGGAAACCCAATCTCCAGGGACTGTTAAAACTAGAGTAGCCAAACATTATTAAATGTACAGTCAAGAACAGTCCTGCAGTGGCTAGGGATCTAAATGTCTCTTCAAGCTCCAGATTCTATGATAAATACTTCACTTGGAAAGTGTCTATAAGGGCTTTGATGTAGGGAGGAAGGGAAGCAGATGTAGGTATAATCCTTCTCACTGATTACTGTGTATTTCAGAAAAGCAAAGATTCAAGTGACTTGGCAGCTGTTTCCAATTAGCTGATGACTTCTTTTGTAATCTGGTGGTGACTCTTTCATCCAGGAAAAGAGGAGTATGGGTTATACTTCTAGCATTCAAAATGTAAATATTTGGGCAGAAGAAAAAATTATTATGCAGAACACCAATGCAGTAAGAGGGTGTAGCATCCAAACACAGAGTTAAGGTAAAGATAATTATCTGTAAAATACTCTGTTTTTAGTAAAGACAGGTCTCACAAAAACAACCATGAACTAGAAAACATGATCTTTTCCAGACCCTTAATATTCTAGTTTTTATTTATAAAATTCTACTCCATCCACTTCCTTGCTTTTGTTGTTTAGATTTAACAGTAATAAAAATACCTTGCTCTTATATATCACTTTTCATTGGTAGATCTCAAAAGCACTTCACAGTCTTGAGTGAATTTCTCCTTAGAACACCCTCATGAGGCAAGGAAGTATTATTATCCCCATTTTACAGATCGGGAACTGAGGTACAGAGATGCCAAGGTTACATAGGAAGTCTGGGGCAGAGCAGGATGGAGCACAGAACATTTGTATGTATGTCTACTGGGAACTACCTTAATCTTGAAAACATTTTTCTTTATTCTTCCAGTATCTTCAAAACTGGAGTAATTTGTTGTGTTTACACTAATAATTTGGATGTTAATGCAGTTGGTTAAACTCTTAAAAATGAGGAAAAAGTGACTGGGGAAGGATGGGTCTCATCAACACCCAGGAGAAGAAAATTCCAGCAGTGCTAAGATATTGTAAAAGGTTGGGTTGGCAACTAGCCACAGAAGTTTGACTCAGTGCAAAAGGAGAATGAGCTGATTTTTCACTTAAAACAGCAAGAAAATTAAAAGATTTTACAATATGATACTAAGATGGGGCACCTTTAACATAAGTTTCTCAGAAAAGGCACTCCACAAAAAATATTTTGCATTTGGAGTACTCAGTTTCTTTGTGAAAATGCCCTGTGTGTAAAAAGTCATATTAGTTGAGTATCTGAGAGGCAAAAAGATTAGACTGGCCACTGGAAAAAATTTAAATACATAAGTCTTTTTGATACTACGCAGTTCAGTTATCTTGGCTTGCATAATGCGAAGAGTTACGAATGGTTTCACGCTTTTGTACATTAATGACTTCACCAGTTTCTGGGTTTTTGTGAGTAGCTGCCTTTATTAGGTAGTGGATGTACAGTCTTTTTCTATTTAACATATTTATTAAACTGCCCTCCTACTGGATATTAAATAAGGAATTTAAAGTGTTGACAATCTTCTTAGCACACAATGCAACCTTTAAGACCATAAAGTGAGATAAGGAAATAATTAAATTAATTTATCATTTTTTCTGCCTAAAAGCGAAATCTGACCTTCGAGTGCCATGGCTTTGTGTCAGGAGCTGTGTTTTCATTTGCAAAAAGATAAGGTTTTTAAGAGAGACTTTTCCCTCTCACTACTACTTATGCAATACCAACACCATTCACATATAGAAATTTTATACACCTCTACCCCGATAGAGTGCGACCCGATATAACATGAATTCGGATATAACGTGATAAAGCAGTGGGGAGCCCCGGGCCCTTTAAATCCCCACCAGGGCTCTGGCAGCCGGGCTCAGGCGGTGATTTAAAGGGCCAGAGGCTCCGGCCGCAGCGGCTGGAGCATTGGGCCCTTTAAATCACCACTGGGGAAGCAGGTCCAGTCCGGCACGGCGTATCCCTAAAGGCTCTTAAGCAAAGTAAGCAGTCGTGGGATAAGAGGGAAGGTTCTCTCATGGATTGGTAACTGGTTAAAAGAAGGAAACAAGGAGTAGGAATGAATGGTCAGTTTTCAGAATGGAGAGAGGTAAATAGTGGTGTTCCCCATGGGTCTGTACTGGGACCAGTCCTATTCAACATATTCCTAAATGATCTGGAAAAAGGTGTAAACAGTGAGATGGGAAAATTTGCAGATGATACAAAACTACTCAAGATAGTTAAGTCCCAGGCAGACTGCGAAGAGCTACAAAAGGATCTCTCAAAACTGGGTGACTGGGCCACAAAATGGCAGATGAAAATCAATGTTGATAAATGCAAAGTAATGCACATTGGAAAACATAATCCCAACTATACGTATAAAATGATGGGGTCGAAACTAAATTAGCTGTTACCACTCTGAAAACATCCACTCAATGTGCAGCGGCAGTCAAAAAAGGAAACCAAATATTGGGAATCATTAAGAAAGGAATAGATAATAAGACAGAAAATATCATATTGTCTCTATATAAATCCATGGTACACCCACACCTTGAATACTATGTGCAGATGTGGTCGCCCAATCTCAAAAAAGATATATTGGACTTGGAAAAGGGCAACAAAAATGATTAGGGGTATGGAACGACTGCCATATGAGGAGAGATTAATAAGACTGGGACTTTTCAGCTTGGAAAAGAGATGACTAAGGGGAGATATGATTGAGGTCTATAAAATCATGACTGGTGTGGAGAAAGTAAATAAGGAAGTGTTATTTACTCCTCCTTATAACACAAGAACTAGGGGTCACCAAATGAAATTAATAGGCAACAGGTTTAAAACAAACAAAAGGAAGTATTTTTTCACACAACATACTGTCAACCTGTGGAACTCCTTGCCAGAGGATGCTGTGAAGGCCAAGACTATATCAGGGTTCAAAAAAGAACTAGATAATTTCATGGAGGATAGGTCTATCAATGGTTATTAGCCAGGATGGGCAGGGATGGTGTCCCTAGCCTCTGTTTGCCAGAAGTTGGGAATGAGCAACCAGGGGATGGATCACTTGTTGATTACCTGTTCTGTTCATTCCCTCTGGGGCACCTGGCATTGACCACTATCGGAAGACAGGATACTGGGCTGGATGGACCTTTGGTCTGACCCAGTATGGCCGTTCTTATGTTCACATAATCAGAAATGTTGTGAACAAATAACTCAAGAATTCCTGGATGAGCGAGGATGAAACATGGTTTGTTTTGGAGATTGCATTGAGATATTGGGTACAAGCTTTGTTTGATATGTGGACTAGTAGTTTCTGAGATAGCAGCATTCTGTTTTTTCCACATCTGTGCTGTACAGTTAGCTTTTGTTTACATTTCACAATGCAAAACTTATAATGTTGCAGATTGAGAATGAGTCCAATTCCAGCTTTATAATTGGTCTGCTGTTCAAAATGCAGAAAGTTTAGAAGCAGTGAAGCTTAACTTGCAAGGACTTAGCAAGAAAGGCAAACTCTATAAACGCTTTTAGGAAGTCCAGTAACAAGATCCTTTTTCTCCTGCTGTCATCCCCAAAAGGCCTCATTGCCTATAGCAGTGGTCCCCAAAGCGTGGGCATTCAGGGGGGTGCACGCAGGGCCTAGGCCAGCCCCATGAGAGCATCATCCATCCCCGCTTTTCCCACAGACCAGCTCCACACTCAGCTCCGTTCTTCCCCCTCCTCGTCCCCCAGACCAGCTCCGGCCCCAGCTACAGCTCCATTCCACCCCTAGACCAGCTCCGGCCCCAATCACAGCCCAGCTCTGACCTCAGTTGCCCCTCCACTCTGCCCCCTGCTCCGCCCCCAGACCAGCTCTGCTCTCCTTCCCTCTCCACCCCCAGACCAGCTCTGCCTCTAGACCCAGCTCCTCCCTCATCCTCAGTTCCAGCTCTACCTTCAGTGCAAGCTCCTCTGCTGAGGAAGCCTTGGCTGTGCAGTAATGGAGGGGGCACGGACAGATTCCATTACTGGCAAGGGTGTGGGGGTGCAACAGGAAAAGTTGGGCACCAGTGGTCTAGAAGAATGAGGAGAGGGCTTTTAAGCAGAAGATCCTAAATTATGTTCCCACTTCTTCCACTGTTGCCCTAACACTCAACACACTAGCCCATATACCGCTTTACAGACATTACTTGTCACTATATCTGACAAGGAGGCAACTATCTGTGTCCCTCTTTCCTATGTGGGGTGATGTCATAGGGCCAGTGACCTTTCAGAAAGGATCAGAGCCTTTCTGTTCCATGATGACCCCATGGGGAATACCTGGGAGCAATCAGGTACTGTACTCCAAGTGGTGCACTTAATTAGAAGTGGAGCAGCTAAGTTAGAGACGGCTAGAACAGTATAAAGAGGAAGTTACCCAGGGGAGTGGGGAGACTCTCTCTAAAGAAGCTTTGCAGCTAGAAGAACCAATAGGAGATGGAATGGGTCTCTGTGGGTCAATGAGGGCTTAGAGTTGACAATAGAAGTCCCAAGAGAACTATCAGAGTCCATGGGGAAGGGAGACAGTGGGGAGCTCCTTTTACTAAGCTCCAGGAAGAGAGCTGGTGTCTGTCTGCCTCTAGACCAGAGTCATAGCTTCTAAGGCCAAAAGGGACAATTGTGATCATCTACTCTGACTTCCTGTATAGCACAGGCCATAGAACTCCATCAAAATAATTCCTAGAGCATATCTTGATTTAAAAATTGTCAGTGATGGAGAATCCACCATGATCCTTGGTAAGTTGTTCCAATGGTTAATTACTCTCATTGTTAAAAATGTCTTCCTTATTTCCCATCTGAATTTGTCTACCTTAAACTTCCAGCAGTTGGATCATGTTATACCATTCTTTGCCAGATTGAAGAGCCCACTATTAAATATTTGTTCCCCATGTAGGTATTTACAGACTGTACTCGAGTCCCCCCTTAATCTTCTCTTAGTTAAACTAAATAGATTGAGCTCCTATAAGGCATATTTTCTTTTAATCATTCTCATGGCTCTTGCAGCTATTGTAGGCTGGAAGAACCAACAGGAGGTGGAATATGTATTTTAGCCAGCTAGGCAGTTTTAGATTCGTTTAGCACTCTTGGATTTAAATAAATTTGCCTCTTTGTTTCTGACTTTAAGACATTTTTGTCCAGATGTTGTATTTATTCCATAATAAAGAAAAGATTTAGAATGAGTGAAGGTTGAAAAGTAATTGCAAAATTGATTTTGGAGAATTTACCTAGAGTTTAATGAGAAACAATTTAAATGGATGTTATAAATTATTTAATTTTAAGACTCGCATACAGAGGCAAAAAGAAATGTTTAGTTATAGAGATTAGTGATTAGTGTCAAATTAATCCTTTTTTTCTGGGAACTGTCAGTGTTGCAAACATTTGGGCATTTTAGTCATATTTAACTGTTACCTAAATCCTTTCATCTGTCTCTTTTGAGTGGTATCTTCCAGGTCTGTTATCTGATAACCAAAATACTTTAATCAGAATCAGCTCCTACAAAATACTTTAATCAGCATCAGCCTAGAGAAGAGGCTATTTTTAAATACCAATTTCCTAATCTCCCTACTATTCTATTTACTGTAAATTTAGACTACATACCTTTAAGGAAGCAGCAGTTAGTAGAAAAAGGAAAATAGCTCATCTTTTCATATGATGTAAACTTGAAGCACTTTTATTAAATAGTAAAAATTACAATGAAATTCTAAATTGCTGACTTCTAAATATGTATTTTGCTTTGTTTTTTAAACTATAATGTGTCACGTATTATAGCCTAGGATTGACATAGTGAATTCAACTGGCTATGATAAAGGCATTGTTTCTATTATATAATACTATAGATGTGCATGGCATTTTGCAAACCAGAAGAAGATGGAGTCTCTGCCCTGATCTATTGAGTCCTGTAAAGATATCCAAGCAGACCCTCTTGCCATCATGGAGTCAAAAAACTACTTGCTTACAAAGTCAGACCTAAAAATACAAAAGTATCACAGGATACTATTACTGAAATATTGCTTACTTTCTCATTTTGTCTGTATGAAATTTCAGTTTGTACTGACTTTGCTAGTGCTTTTTATGTAGCCTGTTGTAAAACTAAGCAAATATATAGATCATTGATGTACCCCCTGGAAGACTTCTGTGTACCCCCAGATATACATGTACCATTGGTTGAGAACCACTGCTCTAGACACTAGACTGCTGTCTCTCTGGCCAGCTAACCTTGGCCAAGACTGCATCCTGTCACTTAAAATAGAAACACCTCATCACAAGGTACGTCTGATGCTGTAGCATATTTGTGGTTAAATAAAATAAAAACCTCTGAGACATTTTGAACTTAGTGCAGCTTTTGGGGAATATTCCCTTACTTTTTGAATGCTTTTATTTTATTTTGAGGCATTTTTTATAACACAGAAATTGAAGGGGGGAAATAAATGTAGGAAAATAACAGTAAATGTTCTTCTGAACTGTGTGTGGTACTCTCCAATGTAGTGAATACAGTTAAAATTGTAATAAGTATTGGAGAGACACACTTGTACAGATACTGGATTTTTTTTTCATTTTCATATATATATATAATGTGGATGTCACAGTAGTAAGAGTTAATGTGACAGGGCTGCAAAACCAGAGCAACAAAAATAATTGTGAAGACTAAGTGAAACTTTACTTCATTTAAGACCAATACAAAATGGGTATAATATACACAATAGGCTGCAGTCCTTTGTAGGGAAAATTTTGCACACAAGTCTACATTATAGAGGGATATTTCAGTCATTTTAGTGCTATTCAAGTGAAAAGTTAAATGATTTAAATGACACTTGAGTTCCTAATCCTGTGAGTGATATTTCACTTTTCAGTAGCCCTGTCAGTCTTCAGTATAAATCCTTATTTCCAGGCGTTAGAACCAGCTGACCCTGTGATAAAGTTAAAGGGATTTGGGTTAAATACTACTTTTGAATGGAGATACTAGATTAGCTTTAGATAAGCCAAAAATTTTCATTTCTAAGGTTTTGACTTGACATAAGTGTATAATAAATATCCTTCAACTCATGATGCTAAGACAGTTATCTCACACTAAGCATCTAAATATTGTATGTGCATATGTACCACACACACACACACACACATGTATAATGTGCTAGTCTATTTTATATACATATCATGCACAAAAAAATTAAGATTGCAAAATCAAGCACTCAAAAATTAGGAAGTGCCAGAATTAAGGATTAATGGTGCATGGATTCACCTTTGTTTTTCATCATGTTCTTAAACTAGACATTAAGAATGTTGAATGTATTGAAGAGTGTGACATTGGATGATCAGGGATAAGGTCCTTAGATTATGCAGATGACATTGTGCAACTGGCAGACATATTTGAATTAATTATAATATTCTTCACTACCTTAGAAAATTTGTGTAGTTGACTTGCACTTACAATAAATGCCAAGAAGATGAAGTGGAAAAGGGACAATAGATAAAGTGTTTAAATGTAGCAGTGGTAAAGTTGAAGACAAGTAGAATCTTATGTGTACATCGGAAGCTTGATCAGTGCTGACAGTTCCATCAAGGATGAGGTTAACAGGAGATGTGCCTTAGCCGTAAGTGCTGGATCGAAATTGATGAAATTATGGACTGATAAAACATTGTTTGTACAAAATGAAAATGTATCAAACCAGTGTACTAACAGTATTTCTCTGTGGTGTGGAAGCACTGCCTTAAATCAGACAGATATCAGATAACTGGAGGCAGAAAAGATGAGAGTTGTTCAAAAGATGGCAGGTGTAAAGTGGAATGATTTTAACACAAATGAAGGCGTTAAGAGAGCAGGATATGAAATCAGCGTATGGGATTGGCTGCAATTAAAATTACGATGGTGTGGACGCTGTAGCGGACAAACAGATGATAAGATGCCAAAACAAATAACACAAACATGTCCAAACTCAGTCCAGCCTAGAGGCTGATGACTGACTGGATGGTGAGACGTACACAGGGACATGACCAGGCTCAGTTTAATGAAGGCACAAGCTGTGGACAAGAAAGAATGGCAACGCTGTACTGTTCCTCGAGTCTGGAAATATGCTCTGAGATGAAAAGAGGAAGAATTAAGGATGCCTGTGCAAATTTAATTTGGCCCACTTGTGCATATGCATTTTGATGCAGTCTTTAATCACATGATCAGATACTATTTTTTTCTACTCTACCCCGGCCTCATTTATTGCATGGGATAGATAATACTCAGTTAGTAAGCAGCTATTCAGTATTTTGTTTTATCGTCATTGAACAATGTGTGGTCCTAGGCCTTATTTATTGCAAACTATTGAAACTTTGTTCTGAATACAGTATTCTTAATTTCCTCATCGGCTTTTCTATGGTGCTTATCACAATACTATCCGAATGCTTCTCGCAAATTAATTAATTTTCACAACATCACTGTGAACTGAGGGGGTGATATTATCCTCATTTTACAGGTGGAAAGCTGAGGCACAGAGATTAAGGTAAAAAATGTCCACTAATTTGGGGTGCCCAGTTTGAAATTCCTAGGATCTGATTTTTCAGAATATTTAGCATTACATAACACTTTATATATTCAAGCACTGCTCCCGTTGACTTTGGTTGCATCTGTGAATACTGAGCACTTGTGCAAATCAGATCCTGTGGTCTCAAGTTGGGCACCCAGAAAATGAGGAGCACACAATCACTAATCACATGTGAAAAGTTTGGCTTATAAGATTTGCTTAGTATTATGTAGGAACTCTGTGCCAGAAACAGGGCTAGAATTCAGTTCTCCAGGGCAGCATTCAGCTGGCTTATCCATGAGACTATCCTATCTCTTCCTGAATCCCTGCCTTATTCACTACACACCTTCCAATTTCTGCAACAAATGAGACTGGAGTACATCAGACAACAGCTTCTGGAGAGCAGGTGCATCCTGTGGACTGAATGAGGCAGATGTCAAATAGTTATATGATCATCATGTAATTAAAGACTGTATCATAATGCATACTCATAAGGGGAATTGAATTAAGGTTGCTCAGACAACCTTAATTCTGGCATTTCTTGTCTTTTGAGTGCTTGACTTTGCAACCCAGTCATAGTTTCTCCCTTCCTCCTCCTCTAATTGCAGTCTCACCGGTCTCCTCATTCCTATCTACTCCTTTCTTTCCCTCCCTTCCCCAGTGGACTGGCTTTTGTCCCCTCTGCATTTGAATCACACATCTTCCTCTTCCACACTGCCTGAGGTTGAGGGAAGGAAGGTAGAGGGAGAGCAAAGGAGAGACTGGCTCCCTGCTATAGGTTCCAGTCCCCAGCCTTACCCCTAAAGCAGCAGGAGCAGCAATTACAGGAAAAGTTTGCTTTGCTCCATATCCCTCCTAGGCTGGCACATGATCACTTGCTCTGTTGGGATAGCACATGTGTTGTCTGTTCACTATTATGAGCTGAGATGTGTTGGTGCATGTTCAGTGAGGGTGGAATTGTCAGAGATTTTAGCTGCTAAATTCTACGATTTTTTTCTAGAGTCTTATAACATGGGCAAATTTGGGCAGATTTTTATAGGAACATCAAAAGTCAAATCCCTGACACAAAGACCACCCTCCTGTCAAATTTCAAGTGCTTGCTCCAAAGTGTGGGTGTGTTAGAGCTTTTCTGAAAAAAGATTTCTTTTAACATTGCAAAACAATATATTTTCCTTTAGCCTTGTTCTCGGAAATAGTTCAGCTGTTTTGGCTGAAATAAAAGTCTGAGGCAGACACTTGGCATGGAAAATTTCAGCCCAAGGTGGTTAGTTAGCAACTGAAAATATGGTCTGACATGGGAAGTTTCAGGATACATCAATAATAGGCATTGCTACCAGCCCCAACTATAATGCAGTATACTTTGAGGTGGACGCAAGGCAGTACATGCTGCAGCTGAAGGCTGAATTCCAGCTTCCATTCTCTCTCCTTCCAAACTCATAATTTTCTCAAACAAATTCATACGGTGATGACAGGTCATAACTTGGTCATAGCACAAAGTTGATTTTTTTTGTTAATTTATGTATTGCATTGTTTGTTATTGGAGAGTGAAAAGGTGCACTGTCATTAGAAATTCTGTGCCAAGATAACTAAAACCCTGAAACAGTACTTCTGGACCATTCTGGGAATGACTTCCTGAGCTGAGGGTAACTGGGAAAAGCCCAAGGCTTCTTGTTTGCCTTGAGGTAACCAGTTACCATTGAAGCCATGAGAAGGCACTTTCTGCAGACACACAAGCTGCCCTGATCATATTATTTTAGTTTGGTTTGTTTTGTTTTGTAGTTTAGAGAATGTTAGACTACATGAAGGGAATGTGGTTAGAAACTTGACTGGTTTGTTATGTTGATTCCACCAGAGAAAAAGCTCTTTAAATAATCGGGTAGCTCCTCCTGATTTTCAGTCCAGCTACATCAACTCTAGCAGAGCCACAACTTATTTTGTAGATCTCATTGAGACTTAAAATTGAGCTCACTTTCCTACGAAGCTCTTATGTGCTCCTTTGCTGCAATCTTTGCCATTTAAAGGAATCTACCATGTTAATTAAAGACAACCTTTGTCAACAATGAGTCAATTTCCTAGTGGATATGGGGCTGGAGGGACTATTACAATAGAGCATATTGTTCTTCTAACTGTTCATAACTCTTCCATTTATAATTGTTTCCATCTTGAGGGAATCTGCTGAACTATCCTTTATTTTGTCTTAGTCTATTTCTTTAATATTGTCTGAGTCGTATCTTGGAGATAGTTCTAAAGAGAACTCTAAAAAATCTTTGACTGCATCATCTTTAAAGGTATATACTTTAGATATCAGATTTCAGAGAGGGGATATTTAAAGGGCACAGCACACTAATTGACATTGCTCCACTAGGACAAAGCCAAAAGGTAATCTGTCACATTTAGGGAAATCATTGTCTCAGTTCAAGGTACCCAGACGTCTCATCTGCTAACCTTGTAGCCTCTGTGCACAGGTCTGGGAAAATCAGAAATCTTGTGGGAGCCTGTCTTGAATAATTTGAGACTAAAAAAGCAAAAACAATCATCCAAATTTTTAGAATGTTTTAGTCTCTGAACTTTTTGAGACCGATCCCTCACACGAGGTAGATTGTACTGCATAAAAAGTCAGTCAGTTTGTTAGAAATTGTGTTTCAACATTATCTGCTTTTTTTTCCATATTGTCATGAAAAGAAGCTGTTTCCCACAATTTTCATTATACATATGTGCACTTGTAATGTATGAATTTTTAAAAGGCCACTCATCATTTTAAGAGTTTTTTCAGATGATTGCTATCAGAGTCGAGCTTCCTGAATACCAGACAAACTGAGTGAAAACATAGTAACTGAGTCAGTTTGTTGTTTCGTTTCCAAGACACATTTGTAGATGCATATTAATCCTCAGAAGAAGCCTGTATTCCTGCGAAAGGAATGATTTACTCAGATCAAATAATGAGGTAATCTTTATGGGAATGATGACTTGACAAAATTTTGGCTTTGAGGTTAGAATTTTTTTTTTTTAATTGTACTAGGCATTTCTAAAACAACTATGAAATCTTTCTGTTCAAGAAAAAAAACTACACAGATAAAAGATTTATAGTTAAAAATACCAGATTTCTAAGTTTCCACGTTAATTTCTTATGAGAGAACTAGTCATAGGAATTTAGGCCTTGGTCCTGTAATTAGAGCCATGTTGGTACAGGGTACATGTAGATCAAGTTGAAAGATCATGGTCAAAGTTTGTAGTAGGTTTGCAGCTTAAAACTCAATTTTATTTTGCAAGAGTCTTACTGTGAGTTAAATTGTTTAACTGTCAGTGGAAGTTACAATAGAACATAACAGTGCTTTTTTAAAAAAAGCGATTGTTGCTTGGATTTGATGTTTTTCTTTCTGAAATAATAAAGGATTTCTTCTTTATTTTCTCTCTCTCGTTCTTTCCTGCATTTTTGTGACAGCATGCATAACAGCTTATCAGAATCAGAATATCACTAGCTTCCAAAGGTGCACTGTGTGTGAGTATGACTTTGTCCTAACGGGATTAAATTAAATGCATGTGTAGCTGCATTGTCTGCCATTTAAGGTTGGTGTATGTTAAAGATTTATTTTCCTAAGTAAAACATAAATAGTTGTTTGTAAATAAATGTTTCAGTGCATGTTAGTTTATACAATGAAATAAGTACATGGTACATTTTTAAATTAGCATAGAAACTTCTTAGGGAATAGTACAATAGTTACTTGAGCATTATAAGATTCCTTGTGTTCAGTCCTAATGCAAATATATGACTTAAGTCTTCAGAGGGAAAACCCTTCCTTTTGTTTCTTTACTAATTGTTTCCGTCCCTTATTGGTCTTACAAAGATGGTTGTTCTATTCAGTGATTAATTACAAGTTAAGTGCAGTAGAATACCTATGAATCCAGTTTACTATTTGACTTTTTTCTTTGCTGACTCAAAGTGAGAGAAAGAGAGGATCTGAAAAAAGTCCTCATGTTTTGCAATATCCTGCTACTACAGTATGTAATTACTTTTTAGCTGTTTCAAAACCAAACTTGGGATGCTCTTAACTTTTAAATAATAAATAACAGTTTACGTTCATACTTTTCATTAAGCTGTGACTTTGTAGCATTACATAAATGCTGTGTGAATCATAGAATGAGTACATAAACTCTGTAATAATTATAAAATTAGTATGTTGGGCCTTAAATTCTACTCTCTGTGTGTATGGGAGATTATATAGTCTATAATTTGAAATACAATACTCTTAAGAAACTGGATAGTTCAGATGACTGATAATGGGATATAAAAATTTTCACCACCAAGCTTAAAGTTTTAATACAACCCTGCTGCCGGCCCATGGTTCCGTCCGCCGGCCCCGCTCAGCCTGCTGGCGGCCCGTGGTTCCGTCCATCCAGGCAGGCAGCGGGCTGAGCGGGTCTGGTGGCCGGGACCCCGGCTGGCAGCAGAGTGCCACTAAAAATCAGCTTGCATGCCGCCTTTGGCACGCGTGCCGCACAGGGCCAGCGCAACCGCCTAGGGCGCTACACTTTGGGGGGCGGCGACCACGGTGGTATTTCGGCGGCGGGGCCTTCTGCTGCCTCTGGGGGGGCAGCATTTCGGGTCGGGACCTTCCGCCACCTAGGGTGGCAGAAAAGCTGGCGGCACTTCTGGTGCCACGTTACCGACCCCTGGTCTAAGGGCTGCTCAGAGGCTGTATGAAATAAGTTATGTCTCAAAATAGTTCCTTTTAAGTAAGCGTCTACATTACATAAACCACCAATCTACTGTTGCCACTGATAGGCACTCTATCTTACTAGCAGTCAGACTTAAAACAGCAATTGAAAGAGCGTAGAGGATAAACCATCCTTTTGCCCCCAAGAGATAGTTATTGTGGCTGTTTATTTATATTTAAAAAAATAGTTGCAAAGCTGGAGCTTATTCTGTCATTCTAGAGCAACACAAAATGAAATTCAGGTTTGATTTCTAGAGTCTCTTGCTTTCCACTGTGGTGGTGGTGTTTTTTGTTGTTGCTTTTAACTGCTTTTAAAGAAACTTTTAGGTTGCCTTATAATTTGGTCCTGTGTTGAGATTAGACTGACTGACTAGCCTGTGATTTCTGTAACCTTCCCTTTTTCACCTCTCCTGAATTTCTTTTATAGAGGGACCTATGTCTGCTGTGCTTTTATCACATCCTACTGTATGACCTTCTAGACATGATGTGCTTCCTAGCCCCATATCACCTCTACACAGCAGACTGAAACAACTATCTTCATTCCCAAAGCTTCCAATACTGAAATGAAATGTCCATGCATTGCTGTCCCTATGAGCTCATCCAAAATTTAGAGAATTCTAATCAGTTCACAGTCATTTGCAATCACTTGTAATTTAAAAGTTGTCAACCATTTCCTCCCTATTGATGTATGTATACCAGTTCTAAAATAGCGTTTGCTTCTCCTACATCAACTTTTTTTTTTTTTAAGTGCTTTTCTGGGCTACTTCTCTTAACAAATATTTCTGGGGGTAAAACCCCTCTATAATTATTACTGCCTGTAGTTTTGACATTTTTTTGATATTTGCTCAGGAGTATTTTTTCTCTTATATCTTGATTCAGTGGCATAGAGTACAATATATGATTTCCCCACTTCTATTCCTTGCTTCTTGTATAGTCAGATAAAAAGCATTGTCCAGATTCAGTACCTGGATTCCACTGATTGTGAGCTCTGTGTGTGGGAAAGCCCACACAGAATGGAGGTGGAGTGCAGCAAAGTTTGCAGAGCAATCATAGGCACCGGTGCGATGGGGTAATTTGTTGTGGCCAATCTCCATCAGCAAGGCTCACTAGGAATCCTGTCTGGAGTTTAATGCTGCCCTCCTGTGATGGACAGTGGTGGAAGTGCTATCACCTGATACTCCAGAGGATGAATCCATCTCCACTCATATACAGTTGGCACAGCAAGTGCATGGATAAAAATTGCACCCTCCTGCACCTTCTGGAGTGTATCAAGCCCTTTCATTTCTGCTGGTTCTTTCCACCCTCCTTAAACTTTATTTAAATAACATTAGGCAGCAGCTGATCTTTTCTCATATCTCCTGCTTTTTACAGGTTCTTATAACCTTCTGTGTTAGCAATCCAATTGTGTCCTTTGTTCCATAATGTCTGCCTAACAACAGGTCATTCCTATCTCCCTTTCTTGTGAAATTTTTTATATCTACTTTTGTATAAAGACATGGACATTTTACTGATCTTTCCTTCCTTACCATCCTCACAACTACATCAGATTTATTTTTAGTATTCTCCCTTATCTTTTCTTTGCACTCACTAGTGGTTTAATTGCTTTTTGCTCATTGTTTCTTTTTATGGCTTCCTGTGAAAGTCTCTTTAATAATTAATTTAACAAAAAAAAGTTTGAAAATAAGAAAAACTTTTTATTAGGTATAATCAAGACCAACATTTCTGTATAAAATTTCAAACTTGTAAATATGCTTGTCCTGTTTTATTTATTTTTTTTAATGGTAGAATTTGTTTTTTAAAGTACTTCTGTGTCCCTCCCAACCCAGGCTCTTCAGTTGTTTTAGCCATTTAGGAAAAATCAAATCAAACAAGAGAGTATACCTAAGGACAAGGATCTGGAGGAAAAAAAATCTTAGTTCTCTGCCTCTCCGCAACTGCCAGTGGCAATGCACCCTGTTCCTACAGCAGGTCGGCAAGTTTAATGGGACTGTTGGGAGCCACATCAGATCCAGACCAGAAGCCACCTTGCCCCATTCCATTGTATAGACCATAACATTAGACAGATAGGTGCTAGAGATCATCATCCATGGCTCCCTATCTGGTTGCACTCTTCACCCCATGCCAACCCATCTTCCCTGTCCCTCACCAGGGACCCTTCTCAAGAGAATCTGTTATAGGCAGAAGTGGCCTCCTGGCTTTGTCTAGGAGCCACAGAACAGGTACCAATGGAATTCAGGGGAAGAGAATTCTATTCCCAGTATTTCCTGAAAAAGAAAGGGGGCCTTCCTCCTATCCTAGACCTGTGAAGACTCAACAGTGATCTCAGGTTCAAGATGTTAATGCTTGCCTACATAGTTCTATTTCTTCAAGCTCAAGACTTGATTGATGGCTCTTGACTTGCAAGATGCTTCTTTCCATATAGCAATCTGTCTGGCTCACAGGAAGAACCTAAGATTCACAGTGGGACCCGAACATTACCAATACAGGGTACTCTCCCTTGGAGTCTCCATGGCACTAAAAATGTTCACCAAATGCCTGGAAATGGCAGCTGTGCATTTAAGGGAGAAAGGGAGTTCACATCTACTCATACTTGGATAACTGGCTGATCAGGTCCTAGGAGGAGATCGCGACAGCCCTGGGGTGTGTCCTTTCCCTGTTCTACCAAATAGGACTCATTGTGAAGTATGAGGAACAGTCTCTTACACCATTGCAGGTGATAGAGTTCATAGGAGCCATGATTAACCTTGCTCAGTGAGAGCTTACCTACCATAGGTCTCTCCAGTCAGCTGCAAAGGACCTAAAATCGAATCGGTCAACAATGGTTCAAACATGTCTGGGGCTACCAGGCAATATGTCAGCACTTATGTTGTGTTGCTGCCTGCCAGATGTCACCCTTACAACTTTGGCTGAGGTGATGTACTTCCTCTCTAAACAGCACATGAACAAGAGAGTCACCATTCTGCCCTGGTCCTATGAGAACTCGCTTGGTGGCTGGACCTGGAGAATATATGAAAGGAGGCCCTTCTTGGCCTGCTCCCCCATGATGATACTCATCGTGCATCTTGGGCAAAAATGGGGTGCCCACCTAAAGCACCTGCAGAGGCAAGTTATCTGCTCCCAGGACTATGCTATATATTAATGTCCTGGAGCTCAGGACCATCTGGCTGTTGAAAGTGCACTGGATAAACAAGCAAAAAAGTGCTTGGTTAGCACCACTCTGCCAGGATGCTATCATGCTGTGGGCCAGGTGTAACCTCACTGGTTCTGCACCTTCCAAGAATGAGCAACAATTTGGCAAAATTATATGCATATGCATCCGAAGAAGTGGGCTGTAGTCCACGAAAGCTTATGCTCTAATAAATTTGTTAGTCTCTAAGGTGCCACAAGTACTCCTGTTCTTCTTTTTAATTTGGCAAAAGTAAACAGTTAGCACTTATTGTGAAAAAGTGAATTAGAATACTTTCCTTTAATAGGTTAAATTGTTTTTAACACAGATAATGATGTTTTCTCTACTCTGTTGTCAAGCTGGATTCCCCTTGTTATAAAATTTTGTTCAGAAATAGCCCAAACTGATGATCTCCCAGGTGTGTTGCTAAAGCTATTTATTAGACAAGTTTTGGGGGGAAAGTTAAGGGTGCGTTCCTGGGTGTATGTGAAAGTAGCTTCCTGATGCTTTGATTTATTGGCTGGCTGAGTTAGTTTGTTACTTGTAGAAGGATATTTAATGTTGCAAGGTGGTTACCATTAAGTTATTGTAGGTTTAATTAACTGATGGGAAACTTTGCTTTTTATGTGAACATTTTTTATAGTTTAACTCTAATAAATTAATAATAACATTAAATACTCTGACAGTGTCCCAATCTCTTCTCAGCTCTAATTAAAAATCAATAAATAAGTCAACCATTGATCCAGCTTTTGGAAGGATGAGAGGAAATTTTGTCCAGAAGCAAAATGTTCCCTTTCTTTCCATAATGGTAGTCATTTAAAAACCAAATAAAATAAAAAATTAAAAAGGGGAAATCATAGGTCACTCCTCTGTAGTAGTTCAATTTTCTCTGTTATATAACTTCTGGATCTTAAAGAAGGGATGAACAGCAATCATGGGAAATGTTTCAATAAGTTGTGCAATGATTTAATTTAACTGCTATGTGAACTATTTTTCAACAGAGAGCTATACCTAGTGTTAAACTTTCTTGCATAGCTAACATAGCAAATTTTGTGTATTCTGCCTTACAAAAGCACTTATTTACTAATTTGTGTTTGCCTCTAATTTTTGTGGGTAAATTTGAACTAGCAGCAAAGGAAATTGGCTTTGTATATGATCGGCTAGATTTTTTATTCTTTACCTGAATAGCATTGTCCCTTCCACGTTAGGAACTTTTTTTGTCATTCTATTTGAACAAAATTAATATCTGTGACAGGTGGGAGCCAAACAAAAAAATGATTCACTTAGACAATAATAGTTGTGCTCAGTTAATTCACTTTTTTAATTTTATGAGCGACAAATATCTGTCAGTGCAAACATTGGTCATAGGGAAAGCAAAACAAAAAGAGAGTTACTTTTGATAGTGTAAAAGGAAAACCTCACCAAAACCAACTTCATACAAATCTTAATGCTATAAGTATATTTCATTATTACTTATTGAACTAGTTTTCGAATGCACAATGGGGCAGATACTCTGCTGGCATAGATTGGTGTATTTCCATGTATTTCAGTAAAGCTATACTGATTTTTGCCAGCTGAGGATCTGGCCCAATATTTGTAAGTTTTACATTATTCAAATATGGTATTTTTAAGCATGATGGAAAACTAAATACTGGAATAATAAAACCAGCTAATCTGGCTCTTACAACAGTCTTGGCACTGGGACTTTCCAAAAAATGTATTTTGCAGCAAAAATTTTTAAAAGTGCCTTTCGTAATCCATAGACTGCTCACTTTCTGCTGTGGAATGACTCCATCTGAACTCTCAGACTCTTCGGAATCAAATATTAACACTGGTGGATTTATTAACAAAGGGTTAGGTAGAAGGTCTTTGGTAAAAATTTAAACACCATGCTTTTGTCTACTAGATTTCGGACCGAAGGGGAGAAGTGGAGTTAGCCCAGTGGGCTAAACTTTTTACTTTGGGCTAGGAGTTAAAATCTTTTCATGGGTCAGAAATAAGTGGTCTCATTCTAGTCCTTAGTTGGCATCCGTTCGTGTCACAAAACACAACACAGTACTGAAATTCTCCCAGGTATTGTGCTGGTATATGCCTTGGTGAAATATCTCTCTCTCTCTCTCTCTCTCTCTCTCTCTCTCTCTCTCACACACACACACACACACACACACACACACACACACACACACACACACACACACACACNCACACACACACACACACACACACACACACACACACACACACACACACACTTTTCTTGAGATAGAAGTTCTGTTGGGGTAAAGCCACAGAGATTGCAGCAACTTCCCCTCTACTGGTAGGGGCAGTGGAGTGCTGGAAAGGATAAGGAAGTGTCTGTGCCTCCCAAAAATTGGCTGGGAGGGGACAAGACCAGAAGATGCATTGAACCAGCCTCCCACAGCAAGGTTTCTTTGGAACCTAGACCTCAGTCTAAAACTACCCTCCCATGACAAAAAAAACAGATGGAAGGAAGGCAGTGAGAACACTATCTAACCTAATTCAGTAAGTTTTATCTTGCATCCAAGCAAGTGAAAGTCCAAAGAGGTGCTATCTGTCCATGTATTTCTAAGACATACAACTTCAAGTGATGGAGCATCCACTGTATTCCTAGGTAAGTTGCTCCAATATTTAATTACTTTCACTGTTTAAAAACAAACCCACCTCTTCTTGCTTCTCTGAGTTGGTCTAACTTCAGACCCTGTATTGGGTCTTGTTATGCAGTTGTCTGCTAGATTAAAGAGCCTTCTACAGTTAGAAATCTTTTCCTTACATAAATACTTTGTGATCAAGTCACCTTGTTAGTGTCTTTTTGATAAACTGAATAGATTGAGCTACTTTAGACTTTCACTGTAAAGCAGGTTTTCAAGACCTCAATTTCTTCTAGCTCTTTTCTCAACCCGGTCCAGTTTGTCAACATCCATTCTAAAGTGTGTGATACCAGAACTGGACACAGTGTTTCAGTAGTTATGTGACTGATGCTATATACAATAGCAGTAACATGTTCCTATTTCTACTCTGTATTTCCCTGCTTATATATGCAAGGTTCCTGTTTGCTTTCTTAGCCACCACATTTGCACTTGGGGATCATTTTCAGATGGTTGTCCACTACGACCACTAAGTCGACCTCTGAGTCTGCTGTTTCTCCTACATGCAGACACAATAAAATGATAGTCAGCAGGTGCTCAGAAAAGACGTTCCCATCATACAAACAGCTTCTACATGGTATTGTGCTGAGTTGCTTGTCTGGCTTGCCATTTTTTTTAAGGGGATTTTTCATTTTCATTCAACTACCTTTCTTTTTTAAGTAAACAGATTCCAAAATGTCTGTTTTAAACAGTATGGTAGTTCAATGACTGAAGCATTATACAAATGTTTAGAAACTTCATCAGTTTCTTCATCTCCCGGGCTCAGTGTGTTTTAGTGATTCATTAGTAGGCTAGTTTACTGTACTGTCATTTTTTGTTCTGATTCAAGTAAAGAGAAACTGCTTCCTTGTCAGTGTTCTATAGAAAATGTTTGAAGTAATGTTAAGTATGCTGAATGGAAGAAAAAATATTAGCAGGCACATGTAGTATGACTTGATAGCTAGTGGAAGGAATGAGAGATAAGTTATTTGTGTACAAATGTATACAATGAATAATGTTTGGTGAAAATATGATTGTCATGATTACAAGGCTGCCCCTTTCTGGTCTCTCAGACTGCAACTCTTCAGGTCTAAGGTTCGTGCATTTACACCTATGAGGGGTAGAATTCCATAATTCTCCCACTCTTAGTTTGAGCCTGGGGCTACAGTACCCTGTGTAACAACCATGTTTTACCCAGCAGGTGTGACTGAGTTCTGGCATCTGTTGCTCTTCTCTGTGGGAGTCTGTGTCCAATGGTATACAGTGACCAGACAGCCATCTTAAAATCAAAATATCGTTTAACAATATGAACTGAAGCATTTAGAGAGAGAGGATTTTAAAACAATCTACATGCATATGTATCTTATGTAAGGTTTCAGAGTAACAGCCGTGTTAGTCTGTATCAGCAAAAAGAAGAACAGGAGTACTTGTGGCACCTTAGAGACTAACAAATTTATTAGAGCATAAGCTTTCGTGGACTACAGCCCACTTCTTCGGATGCATATAGAATGGAACATATATTGAGGAGATATATATACACACATACAGAGAGCATAAACAGGTGGGAGTTGTCTCACCAACTCTGAGAGGCCAATTAATTAAGAGAAAAAAAACTTCTGAAGTGATAATCAAGCTAGCCCAGTACAGACAGTTTGATAATAAGTGTGAGAATACTTACAAGGGGAGATAGAGTCAATGTTTGTAATGGCTCAGCCATTCCCAGTCCTTATTCAAACCGGAGTTGATTGTGTCTAGTTTGCATATCAATTCTAGCTCAGCAGTCTCTCTTTGGAGTCTGTTTTTGAAGTTTTTCTGTTGTAATATAGCCACCCGCAGGTCTGTCACTGAATGACCAGACAGGTTAAAGTGTTCTCCCACTGGTTTTTGAGTATTTTGATTCCTGATGTCAGATTTGTGTCCATTAATTCTTTTGCGTAGAGACTGACCGGTTTGGCCAATGTACATGGCAGAGGGGCATTGCTGGCACATGATGGCATATATCACATTGGTAGATGTGCAGGTGAACGAGCCCCTGATGGTATGGCTGATGTGATTAGGTCCTATGATGATGTCACTTGAATAGATATGTGGACAGAGTTGGCATTGGGGTTTGTTACAAGGATAGGTTCCTGGGTTAGTGGTTTTGTTCAGTGATGTGTGGTTGCTGGTGAGTATTTGCTTTAGGTTGGGGGGTTGTCTGTAAGCGAGGACAGGTCTGTCTCCCAAGATCTGTGAGAGTAAAGGATCATCTTTCAGGATAGGTTGTAGATCTCTGATGATGCGCTGGAGAGGTTTTAGTTGGGGGCTGAAGGTGACAGCTAGTGGTGTTCTGTTATTTTCTTTGTTGGGCCTGTCTTGTAGGAGGTGACTTCTGGGTACTCGTCTGGCTCTGTCAATCTGTTTTTTCACTTCAGCAGGTGGGTATTGTAGTTTTAAGAGTGCTTGATAGAGATCTTGTAGGTGCTTGTCTCTATCCGAGGGATTGGAGCAAATGCGGTTATATCTTAGAGCTTGGCTGTAGACAATGGATCGTGTGGTGTGTCCTGGATGGAAGCTGGAGGCATGTAGGTAAGTGTAGCGGTCAGTAGGTTTCCGGTATAGGGTGGTATTGATGTGACCATCGCTTATTAGCACAGTAGTGTCCAGGAAATGGACCGCTTGTGTGGATTGATCTAGGCTGAGGTTGATGGTGGGATGGAAATTATTGAAATCATGGTGAAATTCCTCAAGGGCTTCTTTTCCATGGGTCCAGATGATGAAGATGTCATCAATGTAGCACAAGTAGAGTAGGGGCGTTAGGGGACGAGAGCTAAGGAAGCGTTGTTCTAAGTCAGCCATAAAAATGTTATCATATTGTGGGGCCATGCGAGTACCCATAGCAGTGCCGCTGACTTGAAGGTATATATTGTCCCCAAATGTGAAATAGTTGTGGGCGAGGACAAAATCACAAAGTTCAGCCACCAGGTTAGCTGTGACATTATCAGGGATACTGTTCCTGATAGCTTGTAGTCCATCTTTGTGTGGAATATTGGTGTAGAGGGCTTCTACGTCCATAGTGGCCAGGATGGTGTTTTCTGGAAGATCACCGATGGATTGTAGTTTCCTCAGGAAGTCAGTGGTGTCTCGAAGATAGCTGGGAGTGCTGGTAGCGTAGGGTCTGAGGACAGAGTCTACATAACTAGACAAGCCTGATGTTAGGGTGCCAATGCCTGAGATGATGGGGCGTCCAGGATATCCAGGTTTATGGATCTTGGGTAGCAAACAGAATACCCCTGGTCGGGGTTCTAGGCATGTGTCTGTACGGATTTGTTCCTGTGCTTTGTCAGGGAGTTTTTTGGACGTAGAAGCCCTCTTTCCGCAAAGCATTTAGGTATAATTCATTATTTCAAATGTACTCAGTCAGACCCCTAGCCTTCTTTTCTTAAAGGTGAAATCTTCAATCAGGAAACAGCAGGTTAATGTTTGCTAACAAATGTTAGTGTTTCAAACTGTACTTTCTCCCCAATACATTTTTTGCTGTAGAAGCCTTAATTAGAGTCGAAAGGCATTACAAGAAGTTCATGCTAATTACAAAGAATGAGTATTTGGAGCTGTCTTGACAGATGAGGTGGTGTGTAGACAACCAGCGACTGGGCTTCAGTTGGGAATCTTGAGACTTTAGTGACTTCATACAGAATGAAAGAAAGAAAGCTCATGCTTCCACTCCCAGTTGGTAAATTCCTGAACAGTTAGGCTATCTCAGTAGTTGTGGCCAAGATTGTTCCCTGTAGTGATGACTTTTTATGTGATTTGTAATTTTCTCTTGAGATACAAACAATAGAAATACTACACCTTGGCTTTTCTTTCTTCATACATTTTAATAAATGTTGGAATTACGGAAGAGCTTGAATAAGTTTTCAAAACATAATGTAATGGTTGTAGAGTTAAGGAATTCCAAAAGTCAATAAATAAGGAGTAATGGAACAAATCTCCTGATTGAAAATTTGCAACCCTGATTTGGAGATGTTGAAAATCCTAGTTAGCTTGACTAAAGCACAATAATATGCAACATTTGTCTTAAGTGAGAAAAGAGGGAAATTAATCCCTATTTTTTTAAAACCTGCTACAGTTTGAGAATCCTGAGTGTTTTGCACTTTTAGGGATTTTGGGTGAAATCCTGGCCCCATTAAAGTCAATGGCAAAACTCCCATTGATTTTAATGGGGTCAGGATTCAGCTTTTATGTGTGGAATAACAGAGCAGTTGAAATGGACATCGGTTTTCTGTGCATATATTATAATTTGTGCTATCTTGGAAGCAAGTCCACATGTACTTTGGACCTCTTTATCGGAGTACCAGGAAATGTGAATTTGCAAGATGGAGTGAACTGGGGTTCCATAGTAGCCTTATGGAATAACCTCAGCACAATATTTTCTGTCAACTCTTTCTCTTGCCCCTTGGCACTCATGTAATTTGGGCACACAAATGGCATGCACTTTAAGGTCTCACATCTGCAAGCTGTATTTTTGACAGGAAAAAAGCTGAAATAAATAGGGTGAGATAAAAATGGAACAAAAGGAAATGTGAAATCGGTTAAGGAAATTCAGCTGGGTTTTAACAATTTTGCAAAATTTGTATTAGTAATATTTCATATCTTAGCTTTATATCATGTTTTTCATGCCAAAACACTTTATAGACATTACATATTGTATTTTGGCATTGCCTCCCTTACCACTGAGATGCAGTTCCTTGGGTAGAATATGCAACTGTTTAACAGCATATCACAATGATGCATATTTTAGGGAATCTTTGCAAGTTTGAAGAAATAATAAATATATAGCTGATGCAAGGGATTTTTAACTGAACACATGAAATCCAGTTTACACTTTGTTTCTTTCTTGTCTCTAAGTAACAAGTGATATTGCTCATATGCAATATTATTTTAGAGGGGAATAATGGGAATAAAGCCTACTGGAATCACTCCTTTTTTGCTGTCCTGTCTGGAGCTCTCTCTCCAACCAACTTACTACAACTCAGCTTAAAAACTTCCTCTTTTCATTATATTAAGACTCTGTCAAGTATTTTGTGATGCCTGTATGAAGGATGCTGTCTAAAAATTGCAGATGTGAAACTGGCCTTCCCTTTTACTCTTCCTGAGTAAGCTTCATTTTGCTGTTAAGAATGCACGTCCTATTATGGATCTGTAACTGTATTATGGATCTGTAACCCAACATGAGCTTTAGTAAGAACTGGTGGCATTAACATTTTTCTGAAAGCTCACTGTTGGATGTTTACTTAACTTTGATATTGGTCCTCATTTCAGGTTTCCTGTTGCAGCAGAATGTGATGTATGCATCCCTTCCAACAGTACAAAGCTATATACATAGCTGCAGAGAAAAATAGGGACACACTTTTAACATAATGAGTTGGTATCCATGGCTATCACTTCAGTGATGGTGTGCCTGGTACGCTATGCAGCATGTTGCCTGCATATAAGGTGCATGAGATGACCTTGCAGGTCTTTTTGAAAGAATACTTTGCAGGTCTTTTTGGAAGATTATCTGGCTTACTTTGAAGGAAAATATCCCATTTTCTCCTTCCTCATGCCTCTCACTTTGTGGCTGCTTGGAGAGAGATTTCTCCCTTTCTCATTCTTAGTTCCTGGGATGGTGGGGTTCCTTTCTTCTGAACCCCACCTGAAACAAAATTCTCTATCTTCCTCTTACATCACTCTTCCTGTGAGTGCTTCCCCTTCTGCCTCAGACAGCAGGGAGCTCTCCTTTGATCAATGGCCCATTTACTCTGGCTAAGCCCAGCAAACGTGAATAGCACAGTGATCAACTCACTTGTCCAGTAGACCCTATTATATTGAAGATGTGTAAATTGTGATCTCACAAAGACCAGGGTGGGGCTCTGTGCAAAGTCACTCAGTCTTAGATTTTTGTTTGTTTAAATAGTGTGTTTGAAAGCACCAAAATGAATAGAAGCTACTTTCATTTTCATAGTTCAAAGGTTTCACTGAAAGTTGCAATGCCGTTAATGAATAACATTTCAGGAAAACTAGAACCAAGACCCTCACTTTAGATTGTATGATTCTCGAATTTACTTTTTGTAAACAAAAGGTATAGGAACTCCTCTGCATAGCTTTGTTTTGGACTGTACCAAACATGAGAAGAAAAGATCTAATTGTGCCTGCAGTTATCTCATACATTGGGACTGTTTCAGCTTTCTGTGTGGCCTTCCATTCAGCTGTTTGTTTAAACTGAGCCAAAAGCCACTTTTCTAAGGATGATTTATTCTCACACTCAAGCTGACAGAATGGGTATGGGGGGAAGCTCAGTTCTACAATTTGGTGGGAGCCTTCCATCTTCAGTTAATAGGATTCTAAAGTACAAGGAGATAATGTATAACTGTCCATAAAATCATTCTAGAACGTAGTTGCAGGGCTCTCACCTTGTTATTCTAATGTCTTGCTTTCAGGGCTTTTGTTGTTGTTGTTGTTAAATAAGCAACAGTATGCAGCTGATTCAGATCTGAACTTTGCAACTCTTCTTCTCCTCTCGATGATGGGCCAAACCAAAAACCTGCAATGGAACACTTCTGAACTTAAGATCAAGCCCTGGCTTCAAATGTTATAATTTGGATCTATCTCCAACTGTAATTTATTTTTGCACAGATATGCAAAATGGAGGAGAGTACAGTTCTCTAATACAGATCAGAGGAAAGAGCATTTAGTTTTATTTATCTGTTTTGCATTTAAGAACATTATGCATTAAGAATTCACTTTAAAAATGAATGGGGTTTTTTTTCTGATTAAAAACAAAAAAGGGGAAGTAGCTGGGTTCCCCTACTTAGAAATTGGATCTCACTTTGCTGTGTTAGTGTAACTTCAGGCTTGCCTACACAGTGGGCTAATATGCACTACGGGGGGGGGGGGGGTGTGATTTCTAATGTGTTGCACATAAGTTAGTCTGTGTAGACTCTGCTGATTCACTAAAGGTTCCCTAATGTGCTTTAATGTAGTGCCTCCCCCGCAGCTCCCAGCCTCATCCCAGAGCCCTCACCCCCAGCCAGAGCCCTCATCCTTTCCCCCACCCCAACCCCCAATTTTGTGAGCATTCATGGCTCGCCATACAATTTCCATACTCAGATGTGGCCCTCAGGCCAAAAAGCTTGCCCACCCCTGGTCTACAGGGATCAATTAATATACAACATGTTAATGCACTTTAGAAATCACACCCCTGTAGTGTATGTTACACATACACACACACACACACACATAGACAAGCCCTGTGCATAGTGTCTGGCCTTAAAAGGTGGAACGTCTTAAAAAGAAATGAGTATGAGTGATAATTTGGGGTAATTCATTTTATGTCTGATAAAATAGTAACCAAACGGTTGTTAGCCCTGTACATTGTATAGTTACTGCCATTTCTGAACGCTGTATGGATCTCAGGGATGAGAGATTACAGAACATGTGCAGTAGACTTTGCTTAAATTGGATTTGGATTGTCCATATGGCTAAGTAATTTTCCAAACCAAATTAAACCTACTTTCTGTACGAGTTGTGCTAATGCTTGCTGAACAGGGCGTTCTGTTCACCCTATCTCAAAAAAGGATATAGCAGATATAGAGGGAGTTCAGAGACCGGCATGAAAATTATTTGTCATGGAAAAAACTTCTCCATGAAGAGAAATTTAAGCGTAGGAGTGCTTATTTTACAGAGGATGCAAATAGGAGGGAACATGATAGAGGTATACAAATAATGAATGGCATGGAGAAGGTAAACTTGGTAGTTCTATTCACTTTTTCTTCTAATATAAGAACATTAAATTAAAATGACAGGCAAGAAATTTACAACTGATAAAGGGAAATATATATATTTTACACAGTGTATCATTTGTTTGCAACACTCATCCCAATTTATCATTAAAGCTAAGTGTTTAGTAGGATTAAAAATGCTTAAACATTTATATCATAAAGAAAACATCCACAGTTTCACTAGATAGGATTTTTGTTTATAAGGGATATAAACTCACATGCTTCAGAGCACAAGCCAACTACTAAATAATAAGAGTAAGGAAGAAATGTTCCCGGTGAGCGGGTTATTCCATTATTGTCTACTGTGGTGGTTCCCAAACTTGTTCCGCCGCTTGTGCAGAGAAAGCCCCTGGCGGGCCAGGCCAGTTTGTGTAACCTGCCGTGTCTGCAGGTTCGGCCGATCGCGGCTCCCAGTGGCCGCGGTTCGCTGCTCTTGGCCAATGGGAGCTGCTGGAAGCAGTGCGGGCCGAGCCGCCGCTTCCAGCAGCTCCCATTGGCCTGGAACAGCGAACCGCGGCCACTGGGAGCCGCGATCGGCCGAACCTGCGGACGTGGCAGGTAAACAAACCGGCCCGGCCCGCCAGGGGCTTTCCCTGCACAAGCGGCAGAACAAGTTTGGGAACCACTGGTCTACTGCAATGTTTCTTGCACCTTCCTCTCAAGCATCCAGAACAGGCCAATGTTAGAAACAGGATTGTGGATCACATGGACCAGGGGTCTAATCTACAGGGCTGAATGGCGGTTTTTGAAAGCTTGGGGCAAAATCTGAAAATGAGCCTTCTCCCCCTTCAAAAAAAAAAAAAAAAAAAAACCACTGAGAGGAAGCCAGGGCGTGGGAAGGGGTTGGAAAGCGAGCCTTCCCCACACTCATCCTGCAGCTCCTGGGAGGCTAGGCCTGGCTCTTCTCATTATGGAGGGGCAGGTAGCCAGGCAAAACCCAAATGGCGCTGTGGCCCTATGCACCAGTTGCAATGACACTCACTCAGATTTGGCTTGACCACCCCTCCTTTGTGATGGATGAGCCACTGGGCCAGACCTGAGTGTTGCTGCAACCCCATATACCAAGTCACAGTGCCACTCTGTTTGAGGGCCTTCTCAAACAAGGAGTCAGGAGCAAACTGCCCCTTTTCCACCCATACCCTCTGGGTGGCCTGGCTGATCTGATATGGCAATTTCTATATCCCTATTATGCTGTACATCTTTATGAAAAAAACCAGTGTTTTAACATGTGGGTTTTTTCCCCTGTTCTCATTTAAAGGAGATGTAGGAAAGCTATGCTTCCATTTGGGGGCATCCCTTATACAAGAATTAATTTATGTAAAAGTACTCACGTACAGCCATGATGCTTGTTTTAATAGGAGAACAGAACATTATTTATTTGGGGAAGATTTGAATTGTGAAGGAATAATTTAGAGGTTAGTCTGCTTTCTTAAATCATAGTTTCTGGAGAGCTTTTATTAACTTGTCATAAATTACATATGAAATATTACTAATTTACTTTAGAGATGCAGAAATTTTGATGAATAATCCTAAGAACTGAAAACCCATGATCTCACCTATGAGGGAGACACTTTTGCTAACACCATGACATGTCTGGGAAAATTGAGCCTCAGAATCGTTATCAAACTGTTGTATTTTATGTTTTTTGTTTGTTTGAAAACTGGGAAACTGCTTCTGACTTTACTATCACAGGCAAATTCTGTTATCTGTGTGCTACATGTGACAAATCATACATTTTTAATGGCTTTTCCTTCCAACATTCACATGAAATTTCCACCTAGTAAAGTAAATGTGAACCTCGTTCTCTTCTATCTTTTTGTAAACATTTTTTTATTGCATTAGTCAGTCATGTTAAGAAGATAATTTCTCCATTAAACTCTTACTTAAGAGCACAGGCGACATCAGAAAAAAATGTATTGTTACAGTGGACTTTCCCTGCATTCCAATTATTATTTAAAATAGAAATACTTTTTTTGGCAGACTAGTATACCATCTCTCAGTATATGTTATTACAAAGGGTGTATTTGAGTTAAAAGCACATCAGCCTGCCTGAAAACTTCACTCTGTTGTTTTCCCCTCCCTTTTGAGAGTCAGGTAGTGAACTGAACTATTGTTATAATGATACTTTGTAGTTACAGTGAAAAAGTTTGTAATTGCCAAGTTTTAATAAGAAAATTTATCAAGTTGCATTTTAATAATTTACCTCATACAGCAATGTATATGAGTTGCCTAATTATCAGAGGAGCAGATGCCTTTTTTGCAGTTTCAGCTGTAATGGAGAGGATTTGGGTGGAAAAAATACAAAGCTTAGTTTTAGCTATGTTAATATAAATTGTTGGGAAAACATCCAGGAAATGATGTCAGCAACAGTCTGAAGAACAGAGAAACAGGCTGAGTTCTGGGCCTGGACTGAGTGAGATAGTGATTTGAGTCTCATCACATGACAATGACAGTTGAAACAAAGTATGTGTATGAGGTTATCTGGGTACATCTATAATTGTAGATCTAGAAGAGGAGCTCACCAAGAACAGAGTGCTGTGAGATACCCACTTATATGGGGAGAGGAGAAATCCAAATTCTTGGGGTAAAATCCTGGACCCATTGAAGTGAGTGGAGTTTCCCATAGACTTCAGAAGAGCCAAGATTTCACCACTGGTCTCAAAGGACTCAAATTAAATAAAGGCCCCATTTCACTTTACTGATGCATCATGTGGTTTGAAAGTTTTGAGGCAAAGGAAATAGGAATTTCTTTGTGGCACCCTCTAATCTTCATATATTGGGTATTAGTAGTAATATTCAGTGGCTTTCTGCTTTTAATGAATGGCAGATAGGAATTCATTTCGGTTCTAGATTCTTTTTCCTTCCAAGATCAGTTGGCCATTAGTATTTAATTTTTAAGTACACGTCAAAAAATCCTATATTCTCATCTCTCAATAGCTAACTTCAGTGCATTTCCTGCTAATCTTCCCTCCCCCACCTCCCATATGACATCATTCAGGGCAGGTAAAAGGCATATGTTATGCTCCATTTCTAATTGTAAGGAAGCAATTTGAATATAAATTGGGGATACCAGCAATCTCAGTTGTCACCTCTAGGTGATTATTTTGTCAGTATTAAGATCGGTATAATTCTGGAATTTGCATTAGCTACTAATTTTTTTCAGTATAGCTTTTGGACACACTATCAAAGTGGATTTAGGGCTTGTCACAAGCAAAAAGTTTGCCATAGCTATTCCACAGTAGCTCCCCAGGTGGACACCAGTCTTATTCTGCATAAGAGTGCCTTTGTGCCCTTTACCTTAAGGGCATTAAGCGGACCAGAGGATTAAGATAAATCCCATAAAGGCATTCTTAATGCAGAACAAAAGTGTCCACATGAGGAGCTAGTGCAGAGTGATTAGTGTGTTTTAATTCCCCACCCTAGCTTATTTCTCAGTCGCTTCCTCATGAAGACAAGCCCTTACTGTAATAGTTGCACAACAGCTTCTTAGTCCAAATGCAAGCCCTGATGCTGAACACTACAGATTTTTCTCAGATGAACAAACTAGAATTTATGAGCTATTGATGTCTGTAAATAGAGCAGTGTAACAGTGTACTGCATTTCAAATGACTGAGTTACCAAAGACTAGCTTCCATGGCCTCTTTCACCATCAAAGTTCAGATTTGGACTGAGATTTCTGATGCACCTTACACAATATAAGATCTTCAGGGTCCAATCTAAACTACCTCCCACCTGCATTTGGTCTACCCAACTCCTATAAAAACAACACTCATCCCACCTCAGATATATAGAGAGTAGAAAAGCTACAAGAGTAGATGGCGATCTGACATGGAAGGAGCACAAATAGGCAGGGGAGGTAGGGCATATCTGTGGTGCAGTCCCAGACTGCAGAGGGAGATGGAAAGAATAGATAGATTGAGCAGTGAGGAGGAGTTAGAGCAGGGGTGGGCAAAGTTTTTGGCCCAAGGGCCACATCTGGGTATGGAAATTGTATGGGGGACCATGAATGCTCACGAAATTGGGGGTTGAGGTGTGGGAGGGGGTGAGACCTCCGGTTGGGGGTGCGGGGTCTGGGGTGGGGCCAGAAATGAGGAGTTCAGGGTGCGGGAGGGGCTGGGGGGCGGGGAGGGGAGGGGAAGGGAAGGGCTGCAGGTGCAGGCTCTGAGGTAGGGGTGGGGATGAGGAGTTTGGGGTGCAGGAGGGTACTCTGGGCTGGAACCAAGGAGTTCGGCGGGTGGGAGGGGGCTCTGGGCTGAGGCAGGGAGTTGGGGTGCAGGGGGATGTGAGGGCTTTCACTGGGGGTGCGAGCTTTGGGGTGGGGCTGGGGATGAGGGGTTTGGGGTGCAGGAGGGTGCTCTGGGCTGGGACTGAGGGGTTTGGAGAATGGGAGGGGGCTCGGGGTGCAGGCTCTGGGCAGCGCTTACCCTCACTTAAAGCTAAGCAAAGATTAAGAATACTGTGCAATATCAGTTCAGCAGAACTATTTCAAAATCTTGGAACTTTGGTATGTTTCGATAGATCTGATGTGTTCCAGTGGGTGGGTTATTCCCAGTTTCACTTCTGTTTTGCTCTTCATTGAGACGTAAGCTGGAACAGCAACATTAGGCAGCAGTCTAGCTAGGAAACTGTTTCAGTGAAATCGTATGAGATTGGGTTCATTCATTGCACAACTGTCACATATGATCCTGATGTGCAAGAGCTCGTATCCTGTCTCCTTCCCAGAGGTACTCAATGTCATTCTGCTAGTTTGAGTCCCAGCACTAAATACAGGGCAGCACTCTAACAATGTACTTATGAAAAACTACCTAAACAAGTGTGAGCATTTTACTGGATAACTCCCAAAAGCTAGTAGTTTCAACAGGTGGGTTGTGGGTGGCTGGGTATGTTTGGAGTTGCTGGGACCTTGCTTACAAAGTTTTTGACAAACAGCTGCAAGTAGGATGGGACAAAACAGATACTGTAAGTATAGCAGTGCAGTAGGAGATTAATCACTCCATTGAGTCTAAGCTGGGAAGTTTCCAGCAGGCTGTATTTGACAGGCCCTTGTTAGAACTTTCATATGTTGATTTAGAATGATCTTTGCAAAACATTGGATTGTTCTCTGGAACTGCGGGGGTAGAGTCGAGCTTTTTTTTTTCTCTCTCTCTCTGCTAACATTTTCATCTTCTTTCTTTCCTCTAGGTGTGTGATGTAAAAGCAGTGGGCAGTCCTCAGGCCCTCCCCCACACTATTGTAACGTCATGTGCCAGTATGAATATTAACGCAGAAACACATACTTCAGTACTCAGCAACCAAAGGAGAAGCTAAACACTGAGAACAAATGACTGGAGTGCTTGCAAAACTTTGGGCAGCTAACTTCTTCTCCTCCTTCCCTGCTATTGTGAAACAGCTGGAAAAGCAGAACTGAAGCAGCATTTTTTGTGGATATTTTTTCTTTTTTTTATTTAATTTTTCCCCTTTGTTTTGGGTTTCAGACTCTCAAACTGCACTGACCGTAAGCACTGGACAGCAATATGTGTCATGTCATTGTAACTTGTCGCTCAATGCTGTGGACACTCCTGAGTATTGTCGTGGCTTTTGCAGAGCTCATAGCTTTCATGAGTGCAGATTGGCTAATTGGCAAAGCCAAGCCTGTGAGCTCCGAAGATATGGACAACAGGACAGGAGGCTCACAGGAGCCTTACCATCCAACTTTGGGCATCTATGGGCGTTGCACCAGAATCTCTCACATGCAGGTTTCCAAACGAGACACACTTTGTGGGCCCTATGCAGAGAACTTTAATGAGATTGCCAGTGGGTTCTGGCAGGCTACTGCTATTTTCCTAGCTGTGGGGATCATGATTCTCTGTGCTGTGGCATTTGTGTCTGTCTTTACTATGTGTGTGCAGAGTGTAATGAAGAAAAGTATTTTTAATGTCTGTGGGCTGCTACAAGGGATTGCAGGTAAGTGTGATTTGACAGCAACTGAAAACTTCCCCAAC
Organism: Trachemys scripta elegans; assembly: GCF_013100865.1. Lineage (NCBI taxonomy): Eukaryota > Metazoa > Chordata > Testudines > Emydidae > Trachemys > Trachemys scripta. Next base: position 41,771,276 of record NC_048303.1, read on the forward strand.
TATTTTATATATAACTCTTCCATATGCCAGTGTTTAGGAATTTGTCTTGTTTGAATAGCTAATCATCATGTAGGTGGATTAAGGATTGCACTGTGCCAAGGTGAACAGACCAAAGTTTCCTATATTGCTGTTCAAGTCTGTCTTCTGTCTGAAAAGTGTGTTCCAGTAACAAGGATTTCTCTCCTTAGCTTTGCCCTGTGGTGTTAGCAAACGCTGGCACCAACAATAGTGTGTCTGCCTCTCACTCCTTTAATGATTTTTCCATTAGTTCTGAAGGCACTTCTCTGTATCCATGTCTCTCTCACTTCGGGGTCGTGATGAGAGTAAATCCCAGGCATAGAGCTATATTTGCATGCACGGGCTTATCCAAGAACACAGTTTGACCCATGGTGCTTTCTGGAAATAAGACCCTTCTTCATTCATCAGGGAGTTCAGTTGCTTTTGAAGAGGTGATTTTACCTTTTCACTGCCTAAGTGATGGTCATTTGAACTGAACAAATGAAGTGGCTTCTGGTGACTTGTCATTTCTAAGTTTCCTGAGAAATCTGGTCAGATATTATTCAGTTTTATTGCATATTTCCTGGAGCGTAACAAAAATTCTGTGCAGTGAGATCAAAAAATGAATGCTAAATTCCTCCCTTTCCAATGGATGCTAGCTAGTAGTTCTGGGAGCTTTCATTGATAAGGAGTGTAAAAACTACTATCATGTGAAAGTTTTTGTATTATACACTCTGCTCTGATCATTTCAGGACAGAGGCTATCTTCAGATATAACCATAAAGACCTTCATGGATCTACTTGGGAGTCACCAGGGTGGCAGCAGGAAATAGGATATGTACAGAAGTCTTTTCTTCACCCTCTGGGCTGTGCTCTCAACCAGATATGTTCAAACCATAGAAAAGGGTTTTGTTCAAAAGAAGGTTGGCATTTCAAATTGATTCTCATTTTAGGCAGACCAGTTTGCCTGAATATAGTAAATGCCTATGTAGCCAAACAGTGTCCTGTTGGCTGCATGGTAAGAGGAGATGCAAGAGTGCAAGTTTAATTCTTTCTAAAGCTAATTATATGTTGTGCTCAGTTGCAGGCTAGTTTATGCCTAGTAGCAGGGTACATGGGAGTGTTGGGAGTGTGTAAAGAGCCTTCCCCTGGCTGCATGCAAATGAGCTCCAAGACGCTGTAAACATAGCTAGGACTCATGACTCCCCAAAATGGGGTGAGGAGAAGGTCAGGCCTGGCAGCAGCCAGCAGAGCTGTCTGAGTACAAGTGCAGCGCGCATTGCACCTCGAAGTGGGGTGCTGTAGTAGCTTCCCCTGCACTCCCTGGAGATCCAGAATAAAGGCATCATGCTTGCTTCAAACTACCCACAGTGTAAGGCTGTGCCCTCAAGGCACAATAGAGCCCTAAATTGGCTCTCAATTCACCTGTTTAGATGGTGGCATACAACTAGCAAAGGGATTTTTTTACAATGAAAACGGCACCTCTTTGGTCTGACCACTCCGTTTTGGAAATTCACCATCACAAATGCAAAAAATATACAGGTCTGAATGTCAGAGCTGTAGCATCTCGTTGTACGTTTTAGCTTTTTACCTTTTTTAATTGCCACTTATTTCAGAAATTAGCAGGTCAACTGTAATTTTGCTGGGCTGATATTCCCTTCGTTTTAAAATGAGGTGAATATTTGTAAAGATTCTAATTTCAAAACTAGTAGGAGGCAGATTCCTGAATCTTGAAAGACTGTTCTGGACTGGAGACCAGTTCTACTTGCCTCTGAAAAGGGAATATGAGAAAAATAATTGTATGTTTTATAATTGAACCAGCTATGCCTTTAGGAAGAACTATGGTTTCAAGAATTGAGTTATCTGATGGGTAAAGCATGTGTTAGGGAAGATGTCAGTCCCTCTTTTTGAAAAGTGCTATGAATGGAAGCACTTCCTTCTTATAGTGTAGATAAATCCACATAGCATGAACCAGGGTAATTGAAAGGTCACATTATTTAAACTGTTGCTATGGTAAAGGCCCATATAATTATTTGCAGCCAGCCATCTTGTGACTAGTGATTTGTTCTCTCAAGATTAATTTTACTAAATGCATTGCTGCTTTGTGCCGATAGTATTGCTGTATCTGGATGGCTGAAAATGTTTTGCTGATGACTTGTCGCAGCTGTGAGGTTTAATTTTCTCAATTCCTGATTTTGGAAAATATTTAACCAAATGGTTCAAGAAGGACAGCTGTGAGCATGGTTGAACTTTAAGTAACAGAATTTTAACAGTATTCCCACATCTAGAGTAATACTGCAGCTATCAAAGCTTGTAAAGGACAGCCATGCATGGTCCTGACTCCTTGTCTTAAGTTTTCTGATCTTTCAAATGTGATTCTGTAAAGAAGCAGGGGGAATAACGTTCATGAAGTAGCTTTGCTTTTCTCTGTGTGTGTGTGTGTGTGTGTGTGTGTGTGAGAGAGAGAGAGAGAGAGAGAGAGAGAGAGAAATTTGCAGTTATGTAGTACATCTTGTCTTCAAAGATGTGATGCTCTTACTTCAGGTTCCAACCACAGCACAAGCATTTACAGGAACTGAGGATCTAGCAGACGTAATCACATTTAAAATCTCTATATCTTTGCTACAAGGACTTAATGTAATTAAAACATTCTGCAAGTTAATTTATTCCTGGAATTCATCATGAAAAAAAACAATAATGGACACCGGATGTATCATTTCTGTCTAACATCTTAGGTTGTGACCTGGGAGTTGTCTGAGGTGAAATTGTAGATTACAAAAATGCATCTCTTCTGTTATGGCATTGGTTCAACTTCTGCCCTTGGACACATGTCTGGAGCTCCTGTTTAGGTCAGTGGGAGCCACACACATATCTAGTTTACAGAGAGTTTTTGTTTGTTGTAGACAATCAGAAGTATAAAGCTTAATAGAAAAAATCTGCTTCTTTAAAAAGGCCCTTTCAAAATTTTGGAATTCCTTTGTAGTGGAGTAAGTCTTTCAGCACTCACTTTTAAGACTAATTCCTTTTATTGTGGAAGTGCAGAAATATTAACTGGCAGTCTTAATTTTGTAAACATATCATGCCATCAAGAAACGAATCTGTCATCTGCTCCAAAGAGTGGAACCATATCATTAGATAAATAATTATCGCCTAGCATCTAGGAGACTGGACAAGCATTCATTTGAATGTCTTTGTGAAGCATGCAATCTATTTTTAAGGCAACTGAATCACTTGGAATGCTAGGGGCAAATGATGCACTGTTCTAAAATGCATATATTAATTGATAAGCAAATAATTCCAGGTAGATTGTCATAGTCACTATCAAGATGTAGGTAGTTAATTTTCAACAGTCCATGAGTCATATGTGCATATTATCGTCGTTTATTTATTTGTATTATGGTAGTGCTTAGAGGCCCCAATCAGGACCCCAGTGTGTTAAGCAGTGTATACACCCTTAAAGAAAACCTAATCCCTGCTGAAAAAGTTTACAATCTAAGTAGATTGTATTAATAAATCACCTTCCAATCCTGGCATTCATGTTTACTCCTTATTCTTGTGTCCTGATTGACACTGTAAATTGTTTAAAAAAGCAGAGCTTCCTACAGTGACATCAGACTTCTATCTCTGGTATAATTTAGTTCCATTATGAGATTGGTCATTATAAACTTTTTTTAAAATCAACCTTATAGGTATTAAAAAAAAAAAAAGTGAACTTTATGCTCTAAATAGATAGGCAGCACTGAGTCTGAATGCTAGGCAGATACTGTCCTACATTTATATGAATTTGGCTGAACAGGCATCTGCTCTAGTGATTTCAGACTGGTTTATGAATGTGTGGGCTGGGACTTAGAGACCTTCAGTGACACCCTATCCACATGTCAGAACAATGGGACCAGATTAGCAGCGTGAATAACTTGACATTATCTGAACTCTGAGACATCAGCAGGCCAAGTCTGTTTCCGTACAGGGAACAGCACAATGTCACTCTGACAGAGCTTTACAAATAAATAAAATGATGTTTCTTAATATATTGGAAAGGCAGTTTAATTTGTTACTTCCATTTGAATTATAACTGCCTTTCTTTGCTGAAACAAGAATATATTACCAGCCAGGCCTATTAAATGGATGATGTAGCCCACAGGTCCTAAAACCCTTTCATAGTGTGGACTGTATTTTTTTAGGGAGCCATCTTGGGGACTACCTTTTCTTGTCCTCCTCCCCTGCTGCCAAACTGGGACCCCCATTCTTCAAAATCTGTTCTCCACACCATTACATTCAAAGCCAATTCCACAACATATTATTTAACATTTACATTGCATTAGCAGCTAAGGCCCACAATCAGGTGGAGACTCCCATTGTGTTTGGCATTATACAAACATATAATAAATGATAGTCCCTGCCTCAAAAAGCTTAGCATCTAGAAGACAAGACATAACAGGTGCTGAACTAAACAAGCAGGCCCGGGTGGCAAGGGGCAGATGGGGTAACATAAATATAAGAGGATGTGCAAATTCTCAGCCTGTCAGTAGTAGTGATCACAGTTCTCCACTTACCAAGCCGTTATCAGGTTTGCAGTTTACCATCAGTTCCTCACCCTCCTCACAGTTTCCCTTACCCCAGAACAAATAAAAAAAAAATCTCCACTCCCAGAGGATTAATTTCCCCTCCACAATGAACATCAGTTTTCCCCAGTGATATTCAGTGCACACGTGGAATCAAATCCATTCCCCCCCAACTGAATCTCAGTTTGCTTCAAACAATTGTCCATCAGGTGACCTGGCCTCCTCCCACCAGAAGCACTTTCCAGGATCCCACTCCCCCATCACAAGTCCCCACCATGCTCCATCCCCTTTGTTCCCTTCAGTGTTCCCTCCCTCTAATCCTATCCTCTTCTCCAGCAGTCACATTTCTCCATGGTGCTTCTCCTATTCCCGCCACAGACCATGATTTAAGGCAGGAGTCTCAAACACGCGGCCCAGGGGGTTATTTTCCTCGGCCCGCGAGCTCCTCGCGCCCCCAGCCCCCCGCGTTTACCTAGAGTGGCTCAGGCCTGACGCGCAGCAGGGGCAGGGCAGGCTCCCTGCCTGTCTGCCTGCCCTGAGCCCCATGCTGCACCTTGCACTCTGATCCCCTGCCCTGAACCCCCTGCTCCACCCCGCACAGCTCCCCCCACCGCCCTGAGCCCCTGCCACACCCCTCTTGTACCCCCTGGGGGAAGGGAGGGGTGGGGATTTTGGGGAAGGGGTTGGAATGGGGGCAGGGAATGGGCAGGGCCTCATGGAAGGGGTTGAGTCGGGGCGGGGCCGAGGGCGGCACGGGGGGAGGTGTCAGTAATGCGGCCCTTGGGCCAATGTACTAGTTCTCATGTGGCCCTCGTCGTCATTTCAGTTTGAGACCCCTGATTTAAGGGCTCTCCGGAGCACAGTTTGGGAACTTCTGATCTAATCTTTTGTTAATAACAGTGATTTAGGGTGAATTTGTGCCTCTCTGGATTTCTCTTAAGAGGAAAAACTCTGTTTTTTCAATTGTCTGCATCTTGGTACAATAATCCCATTTCTGATTATTTTAGTAGCAGCTCTCTATCATCCATTTTAATATGTTATGACAGCACAGTTGGGTGCCCTCCACCCACAAGCTTTGCTATATCAGTTCCAGTTTCCTTAGCAAGCGTCTGTCCAGGCTCCATTTTTTCCAAAGCATGGCTGTTTTTAGCTGATGTAGTCAGGATGTAAACTAGTTGTTCGTTGTAGCTATACAAATTATGTCTCAGAAATTGCTGCTGTGGACTTCAAGAATGCAGGTGTACATCTGCCAAATCCAACATGTTACTCAGCTTTTAAACTATAGAACAAGAAAATCCTGTAACCTAGTGACAGGCAATTAAGAGCAAGCAAACTCTCTAACCTACATTTGAATCCAGCTGTGCATAACAGCATAATCACTGCTGCCGAAAATGATAGTGCTAGAATAACTCTTAGTGAGGTGATGTAATATGTTGGTTTTTGTTGAAAGCTTATAGACAGAATTTATTTTTGTTTTATGTATCTCCTATAGAGAAAGAGACAATCTTTTAGCATCTCTCCTTGTTGCCTCAGGAAAGTTTCAGACTTAAATATGTTCCCTCTTTCAATATATTTAATATAATATAAATATTGAAGTTAATTTAAATTCTTGTTAAACTGGCTTATTACATAAAATATAGTAAACATTTAAAAAAAACTTAAGTACTAAATGTGCTTGAATTTTAGTGCCAGACATACTAAATTCATATTGTGTGTCACACACACACACACACACACACACACACACACACACACACACACACACAGAGTTCAGCATGGACTTGAGGTTGTTAGGGGAGTGCAACAAGGGTCACTATTACATTCTCATGACAGATCAGTGATTTGGAGGAATAAATGTGCAGCCAATTGATGAAATGTGCTGATGACAGAAAATGGGTTGGGAAGGAGAAAGGAAGGTGCAGTCAGAATAAAGAGAGGAGATCAAAGTTCAGAATTAAACAGATTAGAAGTCTACTGAGATAAGCTGTTAATGCAATTTATTATACTGAAACCTAAAATAATCTGGCCATGGACAATCAATATTTCGTATGAATGCATAAAATGCTGTGACACTCCCCTAACCACCTCAGTCCACACTGAACAGTTTATGGGCACCAAAGTACCCTCTTTTATCTTTGATATCCAAGCTATTTTTATTGTTTATACAGTGCCATAAATGTGTATGATGCCTTATGGATAATTAACATTGGCATTTCCTGTAACAAAGAGCTTAATTATTTCTCCATTTACATGGACAGAAATTTTATAGGCACCTAAATGTAGGCACTCTTCAAAAAATTTCCCCACCCTGTTATTTTTCGAGGCATAGCCTGTCATTTTTTAGCACTCTTTAATGTGGCAAACCCACCCACGACTTGCATGAGCAACTAAAACCCCACAGTGCTGGAGGAGTTTGTGTGAGCATGTTTGCGTGACTGACTTGAAGTGGGACTTAAGCCCTACAACTTCTGCCCTCGTTCCCATTTGGGAGATTGTTCCCAGGGGAAGAGGAAGGCAAGCTGAACTTCATGCATTTGTGTGTGTGAGATGTGAACTGTTTGTGGCTGGGAGCTAAGGATGGATCTGGAATTGCATGTAGTGAATGGTGGAATCCAGATGTAGTCAGGACTGGATGTGTGCAGGGGAGTAGTAGAAATGGCTAGTTCTCTGGGAATTGTGGTGTGGCAGAGAGGTGTGATTGAGAACTACTGGGATACAGGATGGGAATTGGGAATTGCTGAGAAAGTTGAGAAGGAAGGAAGCAGGGGGTCAGTCAGAACTTGCTGCTGAGACAGGAGGATAAACAGAGGGAGTGGAAATGTACTGGACTTTCCTCTGGGGTTGGGAGGTAAACTGGAGGAAATAGGGTCTTGTAATGGAGTGGGGCTATTAGAACTTGCTGAGTAGCTGTGAAATGCATGATGGGAGCTGCTAGAGAGAATCTAAGGGAAGGAGCATTTTGGAATTATAGCGCTGGGTAGCCTAGAGTGATCAGAAGTTGTAAGTGGAGGTGGAAAATAAGCAGGCAGACTCTGCTGGGGGAAATAGGGACATGCTAGGGAGCAGGGAGGTAAGATATGGCATGGATTTGCCTGGATTCTTGCTACTTGTGGACTAATGGAAGCAGATGCTAGGCAAACGGGGTGGAGAAAAAGATGCAGTGTGTTGAAACAGAAGCAGCAATTCAGTTAAGTGGGTGCAGTAAGGTAACCAAACCCAGTAAACTTCTATTTGTTTTTACGAAAGTGTGGAAACACAGCCCAAACTTTTATTATTTTATTTTGAAAACAAGTGTTTCCTTCTAATATTCAGCCTACAATGTTTTGTCTAATGCCAGTGTTCTAAATTCTTCAAAAAACAAACAAACAAAATGTGTGTGTGGTGGGGAGGTGATATAGTGGAAATCCTGACAGAGCGTTAACTTCTATAGCATTCTGAATAGTGTGGTATAAGGCCTCCTCTAACTGACATGGCCAAATGCCAATGTGACAGCTAATACATACTTGGCTGCTGAAAGTTCAGACTCAGGGGACCACTGTGTGGAGGAAGGAGAGGGGGAATATGCCAAAGAAGGAAAGCTGTGCTAACGCTAAGTATATAACATGCTAAACAGCCAGTGAAGTAAAAGGTACAGTATGACTGACTTTAAAAGAAACATTGTATAAATATATCTCTATAAGAAACAGTTGTGCAGAGTTTGTTTGGACCAAGTTGTACATGGTCTGGTGTGATATAATGAAGATTTTCTCATATTAGGGATGTGTGTGTGTTGGTTGTTCTTTTATTATTTTTATAACAATTCAAATTTTTACAAAAGTAGATTTTTTGGTCATTGTGCCTCTTTCCATTTCAGTGATAAATGATGACAAATTGAAATAACAGGGAGGTTAATATGTTTAGGTATCCCAAACAAAATATAAGTTTGGGCAAATGGCACATGTGGGTGTAGAGGGGAGGCGGGCGTTGACAACTGAATTTGCGGGGCAGGAGGAGAGAGAAAGAAAAGGGTGTCCAACACTCCCCTCGCTTCCTTTTTAAGAATAAAACTAGGACATGGTGCAGTACAGGGCTGAGTGAAAGAGGAAAATTTACATATTGTTCTGCCTCCTTCTGGCTTTTTCTCTGTCATAGCCTTTTTACAGTATTTTTACTCTCTATCTGCAGCCCCATCGTCTTTATTTATGATAGGGGGAGGGATACCTCAGTGGTTTGAGCATTGGCCTGCTAAACCCAGGGTTGTGAGTTCAATCCTTGAGGGGGCCACTTAGGGATCTAGGGCAAAATCAATACTTGGTCCTGCTAGTGAAGGCAGGGGGCTGGATTCGATGACCTTTCAAGGTCCCTTCCAGTTCTAGGAGATAGGATATCTCCATTATTTAAAAAAAATTGTGTATTATATATACAATATGTAAACCCCCTGCTCAAAGTACTGCCTCTTTTTCCTGCTCTTGTCTCTTCCTCTGTCACTCCTGTCTGCTCCTTTTCTTATTTCTTCTCTTTCCTATGACACTCATCCTCTCCTCTTCATTTTTCTCCCTGGCTCTCCCCATCTGCCTCCCCACCACTCTCTTTGCCACACATTCACTCCTCACTCCATATGCTGTAGCAGTTCTTTCTGAGTCTGCTTCCTTTCTCCCACCACCCATAGTCAGGAACAAAAGGCTCTTTAGTCCATCTGTACCCAGCCACAATCTGGTATTCTTCAGGGAGGTGAGAGGCCTTGCTGCTGGGCCAGTAGCCACTTGGCTTTCCATGCGGCTGAGCTGCTTGAATGCTTGTTCTCACCACAGCATAGCATGGAGTCCGAGCAAGCTCTAATGGCACGTGGCTCTGAATGTGGGAAAGGGCTGGCTTGGTGTCTCATGTGATGGGGCCAACGCTGAGGTGTATTCTGGAGTGCAGGAGGAAATGTGGCAACACATGAAAGGCTGAAGTACCTGTTGTGAGTGTCACAAACTCAGCTGGCTGACAGGTCCTTCAAGTGACCAGAATCTGGAGGGGTTCAAAATAACTTGGATAAAAGAAACAGTAAAACCAACCAGGATACCAGGACATTCCTAGACCTACTAGAACTGGTGCTATTACAGCTCATGAGTTTTTATTTCAAAGACATCACTTCTATTAGGCTAGATTTCATGGTCAGTTCATTTCCGATGTTGCCAAGATATGCCTGTATGAACACACTGATTCTTTATTGAGGTTATAGTAACTCTTGGTGTGTCACTGGAGGCCCAGCAGATTATACGCTTTCAATCTTCACTAATTAAGTTTGGCAGTGACATTATTTTTTTTTTCACTCCTAGGAAATGTAGCTTGTAGGCTCTTTAATAGGATTGCATGGAGTGTTTTTTTCCATTGAATAACATTTTATCTTGCCGTGCATGAATACCAGATTCCATTATCTGTGCTGAAAGTCTCCAGTAGCCAGGCTAAAGGGGTAGTGGGGCACTTTTTAAAACCCTTGTTTTTTCTTCTAAGATTTTAGGTAATACAGTTCAGACTGCCCCCTTTTAAACATTAGGACAAGCATAATAGAATAGTGAGTTTCACTTCCAGATCTCAGAGGGTTACGTCTACGCTGGAATAAAAGATCCATGGCACGGCCATGGTTGGCCCAAGTCAGCTGATTCAGGCTCATGGGAATTGGGATGTAGGGCTAACATTGCCGTGTAGACATTCAGTCTCCAGCCTGAGCCCAAGTGTCTACACACCAATTTTACAGCACCGGAGACCGAGTCCTGCGAGCCTGAGTCAGCTGACCCGGGCCAACCGCAGGTGTTTAATTGCTGCGTAGATGTAGCCGTAGTCTAACCTGTTGTAACACATAGGGTGCAAACACTGCAGGGGACTATTTAAACTATAAATTTAGTTTATAACCACTGAAGATTTTTCATCGAAATTAAAAACAAGAAATAGTTTAGAGCATCTCTGTTAGCTCTGAGGGCCTGACTGTCATTTAGTTGCTCTGTTCTTGCTCTTGGTATAGGAATGGCAAGTGGCAGTGGGAGGAAACAATGGGGCTTTGAGCCACCTTTATTCTTCTCATAGTCTGGGCCCTCACTCCTCGATGACTGGTAAGGCAGCCTCAGCTGGTACAGCTTACACTCTGCTTCCCCTCTCCATACTCCCTCCTTCTGTCTGTCTGTCTCTCCTCCCACCCCACTCTGTGGCTAGAAGGTGGGCTGAAGAAGAGCTACTCCAGGAGCTGTGTACCAGTGAAGGAACCTCCTTATAGAGGAGGAACAGAATACTCCTGGGGTTCTGTTTGGACCCATTTTACCAGGGGTCGGCAACTTTTCAGAAGTGGTGTGCCGAGTCTTCATTTATTCACTCTGATGTAAGGTTTCGTGTGCCAGTAATACATTTTAACGTTTTTAGAAGGTCTCTTTCTATAAGTCTATAATATAGAACTAAACTATTGTTGTATGTAAAGTAAATTAAGGTTTTGAAAATGTTTAAGAAGCTTAATTTAAAATTAAATTAAATTAAATTGCAGAGCCCCCCGGACCAGTGGCCAGGACCTGGGCAGCGTGAGTGCCGCTGAAAATCAGCTCGCGTGCCGCCTTTGGCACGCGTCATAGGTTGCCTACCCCTGCACTTTACACTACTAGTGCTGTGTCACAGGGCCATTTCACAATAGAGAACCAACCCATAGGCCTTCTACATTTTTTAAGAAAACCAAAATGTTGATTTAGCCATCCCTAAGTAGCATGACAGGCATGTGCTTTTTCACTTTTCAAATGAGCAGGATACAACTTGTATATGCTAGTCAGGGGGCTGGCATGCACCAGTGTTGCAATGGTGGGAAGGGTTATATCTAGTGTTGTGAAACAGCTGTTGTTGCTTTCCTTTGCGTCTTCTATGGACAGAATAATTCAGGAAAACAACAAGGAGTCCGGTGGCACCTTAAAGATTAACAGATTTATTTGGGCATAAACTTTCATGGATAAAAAAACCACTTCTTCAGATGCCTGGAGTGAAAATTACAGATGCAGGCATTATATAATGACACTTGAAGAGAAGGGAGTTACCTCACAAGTGTAGAACCAGTGTTGACAGGGCCAATTCGATCAGGGTGGATTTAGTCCACTCCCAATAATAGATGAGGAGGTGTCAATTCCAGGAGAGGCAAAGCTGCTTTTGTAATGAGCCAGCCACTCCCAGTCCCTATTCAAGCCCAAATCAATGGTGTTAAACTTGTAAATAAATTTTAGTTCTGCTGTTTCACTTTGAAGTTTTTTTGTTCAAGTATGGCTACTTTTAAATCTGTTCTAGAATGTCCAGGAAGATTGAAGTGTTCTCCTACTGGCTTTTGTATGTTGCCATTCCTGATGTCCAATTTGTGTCCATTTATTCTTTTGCATAGGGACTGTCCGGTTTGGCCAATGTACATGGCAGAGGGGCATTGCTGGCACATGATGGCATATATAACATTAGTAGACGTGCAGGTGAATGAGCCTCCGATGGTGTGGTTGATGTGATTGGGTCCTCTGATGGTGTCGCTAGAGTAGATATGAGGACAGAGTAGACAACAAGGTTTGCTACAGGGATTGGTTCCTGGGTTAGTGTTTCTGTGGTGTGGTGTGTAGTTGCTGGCGAGTATTTGCTTCAGGTTGTGGGGCTGTCTGTAAGCGAGGACTGGCCTGTCTCCCAAGGTCTGTGTGAGGGATCGTTTTCCAGGATAGGTTGTAGAATAATTCAGGTTGACTTGTGGTCAGAGAGCCTGTATTTCCACTCATAACTAAAGAACATCCCGAATCTATCATCCGCAGTACAAACTGAATGTTTAGGTACTAATTTATCACAGATTTGTATGGCAAAATAGTACTTAATGGCAGCAGACAGCACTCTACTTATTCTCAAGGCTTCTTAATCTTTAAAAATGTTGAATGCTCCATTTTGCCCCAGTAGGTCAGAGTGAAAACTGACCTAAAATGGAGACTGGTGGCTAAATTAGTGTTTGTGTCTACACTGTTGTGCAGGAGATGTGGGTCACAATCCTCTCCTTGTATTCCTTCCTGTGTTGCCATGGGCTGGCAAGATTGTGGGGGGGGAGGGGGGGAGGGAGCATATTCAGCTTATGAAGAGAAAAGCTGGAATGCTTTGAGTTGTTCAGTAGCAACAACTCCTACTAATTAAGGAACTGAGTTGATAGTTTCAAAGACATCCCAGCAGGTTCTCCATGGGAAGGAGGGTAAGATACCTATGTTGTCAGGATCTCAAGAGGAACTTGTGAAGCAAGAGAAAGTTTAAATCCTTAAAAAGAAGAACAGGAGTACTTGTGGCACCTTAAATCCTTAGGGTTCCACTCCCATGAAAAGGGTTGGAATGAATAAGGGGAAATTAGTAGTAGTGGTGGTAGGAGTATTTCATTATTATTTATACAGTGTCCAAGTCATACATAGCACTTAATACATTTTTTTTTTGTATTGCTGAAATCTTGTAAACTCTTCAGTTTTCATGGATGTGATGTTTAATCTTGACTGTACCAGCAGGGCTACCACTCTCACTGAACCACTCTGAAGCGCAGCAAGGCTGGTCCACACATCCAATCACTTCTGCAACCCGTGAGAGGGGTTGGGTTTTTTTTTTTATCATCCGTTTGCTTCCAATTTTCTTCCCCTCAATTAACAGGGAGTCTAACCACAGTGTTAAAAGATGATAGAGAGTGGGTGCTTATGCACACCTTTATTGTTAAAAGAAGGGTTGCAGGCCACTAAACAAGTGTGACAGAGAAGAGTGTTACATTGTACCAGTAGCCAAAGCTATGCAGGCAGCACCTGCCTTGCTGTCATTCTGTCAAAAGAACCCACATGGAGGGTTACAAGCACTCTGATTTACTTTAGTTTCATTTAGTAGTGGCAGTGCATATTTCATTCCCATAGTAGCCTGGTTATTCGCCTTCTCTTCCATCTCTCACACACACACCAGTCCCAACACCATTTCTGCATCTGTCACCCTCCTACCAACCTATTTCTGTTTTGAATGATTAGAAAGCTTACACAGATTTGGTTCTAAATAAAGAAAAACTTGCCATATTCACAATAAAGGGGTAGTCTTCATGAACAAAAGGATTAGCTTAGTTAGGACTGAAAGTTAAGAGAGTTTATTCTCTTGGTCAGTCTGTTTTGAAGAGGGAACTGTGAAGGAATTTCTTTTTCTTCTGAGAGTCACATAGACCCCTTTGGAAAGGTATTTTGGAAACACAGTCTAAGCAGTTTTGAGAATTTGCCTGGCTACCATTTTAAACATTTCAATCTCTTGTCTCAGGTGGAAGCTGTTCCAGATGTATTTGTATCTGCATGTGGCTCCACTAGTCTGGAATTAATGAGTGGGTCTCTCCTTCCTATCACTCCAGTAGGCTGAGCAATCTGCTGAGTAGCATTTTGCATAGCGGCTTCCACTTCAACCGTCCTGTTTCCTAAGTCTCCTGTCTCCACTCTGCTTTTGTAAGCCTGAGTTCAGTTTTATGGTTTAAATGGACACTGTCAATGTGGGGTTTTTTTACATTGACTGAGTCTTTGAAATTGTTATGGTTTTTTTTATTTCCCTATTTTATGTTTAGAAGGATCTTTTGATGATTAACATCACCAAAGGTGTTCAGGCTCGGGGCTCCTCATACTCTCCCCTTTCTCATTGTCCAGTGTCCTCACACCTGCCTGCTTCTTAGTGTCTGTCCACTTGGTTTCAATTCTGCTGCTGCTGTTACCAGTGAACACCTTCCTGCAGACCTGGAGAATGTAGGCACCAGGAACAAAATAGTGACACCGACTATATGCAAAGTGGTGTCAATTACACAAATGCATTTGGGGCATAAGCGCCGACTTCTGCTGGTGCCAGTAGGTGCTTGACCCCCCTCCACCCCTGCCCTGGCCCGCCCCCATTCCAACTCTGCCCCCTCCCTGCCCCTATTCCAACCCCTTCCCCAAATCCCCACCTAAGCCCCACCTCCTCCCCTGAGTGCACTGCGTTCCCTCCCTCCCAGAGCTTGTTACGCCCCAAAACAGCTGTTTTGCAGTGGCAAGCACTGGGAGATAGGAAGAGAAGCGGGGCGGCGTGCTCAGGAGAGGAGGCAGGGTGGGGAGGGGAGCTTGGCTGCTGGTGGGTGCAGAGCACCCACCAATTTTTCCCCCTGGGTGCTCTACCCCAGGAGCACCCACGGAGTCAGCACCTATAATTGTGGGGTGGGAGTGGGAATAATTTCTCCCCTCTAATCTCTGTCAGTTACAATAAATGTAGGGGTTGTGGGTAACAGTAACAGTTACAACATTTTCAGAAAGAAACGCCATTTTCCAAGTCTCTTTAATTTGCTGACGGAACATGGTGAAACCCTTCAGGGAAAATGCTGCAATGGTCTGTCTACACAAAAGTCTTAGGCCTTGGCTACACTTGCAAGTTACAGCGCTGTAAAGCCTCCCCCAGCGCTGTAACTCACTCCCCGTCCACACTGGCAGGGCACTTACAGTGCTGCAGGTACTCCACATCTCCGAGAGGAATAACAGCTGCAGGGGAGTGGCTACGACTCATGGGTGTGAGTGTAAACGCTTGCAGTGCTGTACTAATCAGCTCGTCAAGTGGCCAATCCTATCCATTGTTGTGACTGGCTGCAGGAATGCGGAAGCACCGGTTTCAAAGCTCATACCACAGAGAAAAGCAAACAGTTTGCAGCTTGCTTTGAGTGAGTAAATGAATGAGCAGGGGGCCGGGAGTTTGGAACTTGCAAAATAGAGAGCTAACATGCTCCAAAAAGCACTCTCTCTCCCTCCACACTCCCTGTCACAATCCACCCCACCCCACCCCCGTTTTGAAAAGCACATTGCAGCCACATGAATGCTGGGATAGCTGCCCATAATGCACTGCTCCCATCACAGCTGCAAATGTTGCAAGTGTGGCCACACCACTGCGCTGGCACCTGTCAGTGTGGACAGACTGCAGCGCTTTTCCCTACTCAGCTGTACAAAGACAGGTTTACCTCACAGCGCTGTACAGCTGCAAGTGTAGCCAAGGCCTTAGTCTGGATTTGGAACAGAATTAAAATACAAACAATAGCAGGATCCTTCTTACAGCCTAGTTTTCTCTCTAGATTCAGAGAGATCTGCTGTGCACAAAAGTCTGAGGGACTGGTTATTTCACAGTGTTCCAGGTAATTTAGGTTTCAGAGTAGCAGCCGTGTTAGTCTGTATCCGCAAAAAGAACAGGAGTACTTGTGGCACCTTAGAGACTAACAAATTTATTAGAGCATAAGCTTTCGTGGACTACAGCCCACTTCTATATGAAGTAGTCCACGAAAGCTTATGCTCTAATAAATTTGTTAGTCTCTAAGGTGCCACAAGTACTCCTGTTCTTTTTCCAGGTAATTTAGCTTATGTTTCTTCTCATTAAGAATCTTCATTCAGGGCTTGGAATACTGTAAGGCTTTGTCCAGTAATTCTCCACCTTTTTCCTCTCAGATTTGGATTTCTGTGACTGAGTTCACCAGTCTCAGAGCCCACACAGTTTGATAGAATCAGCTTAAAATATAAGTGGATCATTTATAAAATATAATTGAGGAAGTATTGTCTAGAGCCAGAGCTGCTGAGAAGGAGGCTATACTGCAAATTCCCTGTCAGTTGACTGCTCAGTACCTAAGTGATTAGCAGGAGCAGAAGACCTTGTTAATTGCAGGTTGGTGGAATCCTTCACAGACATTGTTTGTGTTGGAAAACCCAATGTGTCTGTGAAAAAGAAGTCCGGATGCCTGGTCTCTTAGGGCTAAATTGAGATTGCTGCTTTGTGCATGTATTCCAGATAGAAAAACATCCAGATGTTTGCCATTTATGTTTTGACAGAATGGAAGTGTGACATTGAGTAATGGAGGCAAGTTTACTTTTTCTAGTTGGTTAAATGCCTTTGGGGCTAGAGGTCTAATCTCCCATCGGTATGCAGGGGATGAATGCAGTCAATACCATTAGTGCTGATGGAACCTACCTGCATAAATTCCCCCATGCTTTTATGGGAGAATGATCCCCTCACACATTCTTACTCTTTTTTTCCTCCTCCTCTTTTTAAATAATGCAGTAGTGTATCTCTGTTCCTTGGGAACTTGCTACATTGCCACCTCATTGATCACATCTGGTTAATTTCCTGTTTCTTCAAGTTCAGAGATTTTTCACAATTTCTTTAGGGAATGAGAAGATAGTTTCAGGATTTGCAATGGAAATTGGCTTTGTTAATATACACTGTGTTTAATATAGCACAACAGCAGCTGCATGGGAGACTCTGTCAGAACTAAATAGTGCGCCTCCACTTATCCAAATAAACAGCAGGGTAACTACATTCCTAAGGGGTTGTTTTCCAAGGTCAGGCCAGGGGATCTGCTTTACGTCACCAAAAAAAAAAGCGGCTGTTCTGCTGCAGCTCAGATCTTACCCCAAATGCTGACTAGCACACACTGTGACAAATTAATGCTGAAGTTTGTTAATCAAATTGCTGTTTTTCCACAATGGTAGCCTGCATCACCCTACTGAACTGCATCAAAACCCTGCGTAACAAGCTTATCACAGTTTGTGTGTCTTCAGGACAAAAAAAATTCTTAATCAAAGGAGAAGGGGGGAGGGGGAAGACTGCAATACTAATCTGCAAAGCATTGCTATGTCTTTTTCAAGAGATTCATTTTCACAAAAATAAATTTTGCTTTGTGGGTACTGGTAATTTTATGCAGCAACCTAGGGGTTTTTGTGTTCTGAGGTGGGGTAGAGTGTTTGCTTTTACATCATCCAGATATAGAAGGGTTGATGTTTACATGATGTTAGACTACAGTATATTTTCTGAGTAGAAGCAATCTAAATAATGAAGTGGCCTTTTCCACTTTTTAAGGCTTCTTTTGGAAGCCAGAGATTTTGAGTTTGATAAGCAAGTGTTATTCAGGCAGAGTTGCTAATATTCCCCAATTAAGTATAAGGCAGTATTCTTTGTTGAAATAAACTTAGAGTCTTAAATCAGAGCTTTCATTGTATATGCACAGGTTTCCTGGCCATGGTGCGAGAGAGTATTGTACCTTTGAGCTTTCTAGTTTTGTTTGTAGTCATCTTGCTGGTTTATGACATCCCAACGGGAGGGTGACACGAAGTTGGCAAATAATAACAGAAAAGACATTTGAGGAAAGAAAATTTGTATACAGTTTTTTAAACAAGGGGATTAAAAATATGGTATGAAATAGTAACTGAGACAGACACATTTTTTCTTGCAAACCTACATGAGCAGAGGCAGTTTGGATGTCAACTTGAAGCTGTAAATTATCACAAGAACACAAGGCTTTTTCAGGGGAAACTCAGCTTCAGAATGGGAATAAGTTTTTACTTTCCAGAATTACATGCTGTGCTCTGTATCTTGGAGACTGGCGGCTATACAAATACACTAGGATAAGGGTAAGTAGCTGATTTTTTAAAAAATCATCGTTAATATTTACTCAGTCTTGTAGCCAGGTCAGTCTTGGTGTGAAGGAGTGGAGATCATTGTTACTTGATTTGATTATGCTGCCATAAAATTATACAACTGAAATATGAGCTTTGTTCTTCTATGACTTACAAATATTTAAATGCTTTAATATTATTTATTGAGTTTGCTCATAAATCTGTATAATGCAGACTTAAAATTTAATTGAAGCCAAATTCCAAAATTTCAGGGTTAGAACAGTTTAGTCTATTCAGAGAGGGCAGATTTAGACAACAAACCAAAAGCCTATGCTAGGATGCCCTCTTTTGTTGTTTGCTTATAAGTCTGTAAATGTATGCTAGACTCACCTTTAGAACACCTTTTTAAAAATTTGCTTTAAAATTCAGTTTAAATACTTTACTAAAAAAGTTTCACTCATATAGTTTTTTAAAACAGGGCTGCTGTTAGAGGGTTTAGATAAAAGGGCTCTGCTAGTTTGAAAGTTAATGCTGTTTTTACTGATACTCCCTATGATGTATCTCAAGCTGCTAAAAATTTTCCAGCTGATAGATATGTTTTAAGTGCAACTTGTGTGCTTATGAATCTGTGGTTCGGAAACAGCACTGTACACTTTGAAAGTACTATTAGATACTAACAACCAGGAGTCGTGGACTGAAATCCTGTGCCTAGGTACTATGGTGCTAGGCTCCCTAGAGATATGTATAGAGCTGGAGAGCATTCTCAGGGTGATATGCTGAGGTTGGGGAGGAAAGAAGGGTTTTATTTATGACTTTACATAGAAATAGCTACATTTTCTGGCTGGCAGTGCTCTCGGGTGGAAGAGTTATGGCAACAGCAGATAGATTCTGGCACAGGTACCGAGGAAGGCACAGGTTTGACTTGTGACCTAAGCCAGGCTTAATAAGCTTGGAACTCTGGCTGCATCTGCTCTCATATTGTGGAGTATCTTTGGTGGAGATCCTCTGACCAGACTGACTTCCTCCAGTACAAATTTATTCTTTCCTCCTCCAGTTTTGCCATTTCCTTAGCTAAGCCACTCTACATCTCCAACTTTATTAAATCCCATGTCTTCAATCTCAGCCACGTTTTCACGATCTGTGACTCTCTCCTAAGACTCGGCCATGCTCCTATCTTCATTTCTTTCTCCACATAAGATCTCGCCAATTTCTTCCAAGAGAAAACTCACAAAATATTATGTGACCTTCCCTCTCCCCTGAGCTCGCCTTCCTTTCCCATCCTACAATTTTCTGGGCATCATCTTTGACTCAGACCTCTTTCTAGGTCCTCACATTCGTACTATATCTAAATCTTGCTGATTCTTTCTGCGTAACATCTTATATACAGCTTTTCCTATCCATTCACACAGCTAAAACTCTCAACAAAGTACCCGTCTCAGTCACTGCAACGTCCTTTTCTCTGGCCTTAACAAATGCAATCTTTCCTTATTCATATCCATTCAGAATTCTGCTGCAAACATCATTTTCCTAACCCGTCACTTTGACAATCTCATCCTTCTCTTTGCATCCCTCCAGTGGCTACTTATATAAGCTATTTATGTTTGATTTCAAGGGCCATCACAGCCTGTCCCCGCTCTACCTACCATCTCACTATCAATATGTCAACTCCTGCCTCTGATTAGCCCATGATAGCAGCCTTCATGCCCACTTGTTAAATTTTCAGACACCATTGTGCTCTCATAGGCGTGCGCAGCCCATTTCATTAGGGTGTGCACCCAGGGAGCCCCGCCCCAGCCCCGCACCCACCCACTCCCTCCTACTTCCCTCTGACTTCCCCCCTGAGAACTCCCAAACCCCCCACTCCTTGTCCCCTGACTACCCCCTCCTGGACGCTTGCCCCTAACTGCCCCCCAGCACCCCACCCCCTACCTAAGCCTCCCTGCTCCTTGTCCCCTGACTGCGCCGACCCTTATCCACACCGCTGCCCCCAGACAGATCCCCGGAACTCCCACGCCTATCCAACTGCTCCCCACCCCCTGACAGGACCCCCAGAACTCCCGACCCATAAAACCTCCCCTTCTCCCTGCCTCCCCCAATCCCTCTCCACACTCCTGCCTCCTGACAGTCCCCCCAGAACTCCCAACTCATCCAACCCCCTCCAGCTCCTTGTCCCCTGATCACTGCCTCCAAAGACCCCCCCCAATGACCCTCCGTGTCCCCTGACTGCCCTGACCCCTATCCACCCCCTGCCTCCTGACAGACCCCAGGACTCCAATGCCCCATCCAACCCCCTCTGCTCCCTGACCGCCCTCTCCAGAGACCCCTGCCTCTAACCACCACCCCATAATCCCACCCCCTATCCAATCCAATTGTATGATTTTTGGTGGTGCCCAAGCAGAGGTGTCCCAACCATAGGACGGATCGAGGCAACCGCCTTGGACCCTGTGCTTTGGGGGGGCTTGTGCTTCAGGGGGACACAGGGTCCAGGACAGCCTGGGGACTTAGCGGGGAGCCTGGCACCAGCAAGCAACCCGTCCCCAGCATGCCCCACCCCTTCCCCCAAACCCCCACCACTGAACAACGGTGGGAGCCAGTGGGGTGAAGCAGAGCGGACTGGGGCCAGGTCACTTGCTGCTGCCAGCGCCAGACCCCCTGCTAACCCCCCAGGCTGCCCTGGACTCCTTGTCCCCTGAAGAATATCCTGAGGCTCTCTCTGCCTGCAGCTCCCTCCCCCTCCCTGCAGGGGAGGTGCGGTCAGGCAGCTCTGGCACCGCCCCCCCACAGCTCCCATTGGCCGGGGTTCCTGGCCAATGGGCTGGGAACCAGGTCAGCGCTGGGAGGGGGGAGGGAGGCAGGCAGCATACAGAGTTGCCCTGCCTCTGCTGAGACTCTCCGCTGCATGCAGGGACGTGTAGGAGGGAGCTGCCCCCAAGGTGAGAGCGCCCCACCCCCTGGCCCAAACCATCCTGCTCCCTGTCCCCCGACTGCCCCCCCGCCACCTCCAACCCCCCCCCCAACCCTCCCCCCCCCCCCCCCCCCACCGCCCCCCCCGCCACTTCCAAACCCCCCCCCAACCATGAGAGAGGCTCCTAGCAGCGTCTGGCTCAGCGCGGCGCCATACACGCTGCCCTGCAGGAGCACGTACCCCCGCCCCCCCACAGCTCTGCCGTCCCTGCATTAGAGTGTGCCCAGGCACACCTGGCACACCCCCTGCACACGCCTATGGCTTTCTCCCATGCTGCCCGTCACACTTGGGAGGAGCTCCTCATAAACCTCCACACATCTATCTCCTTATCCTCCTGCAAATCCCTCCTTAAAATTCTTCTTTTGCATGTCTATATAAAAAAAAAAAAAAAAAAAAAAAAAAAAAAAAAAAAACCCTGGCATGCTAATCGCCCGCCCTATCATGTTGACCAATACTGTCTCATTGTTTCCTTGTACTTCCCTAACTGTATCCATCTGTTTTTCTCTTGTCTTACACTTAGATTGTAAGCTCTTGAGGCAGGGACCTTCTTTTTGTTCTGTGTTGTACAGAACCTAGCACAATGGGGTTCTGGTCCATGACTATGGCTCCTAGGTGCTACCATAGTATAAATAATAAGAGATGGCAACAGGCAGCAGTCACGTGGGCTGGGCAGCGCTGCAGGAAAGTAAAGAAAATAGAAAATCAAATGGTATGAAAATAATTGAGACTGCTGAATGCAAGACTAGTGGGGGCATAAGGCCTGATCTGAGGGCTGCTGGGCACCCACAGCTCCCATTGAGCTTTATCCCTTCTCAGCATCATGCCACTGGATAATATTTTAATGGTTGTTTTCAAACTAATTGCAGTATATGGGTGTTCAGCATTAGCATGAAAAAGAACCTTCACCATCAAACAGGGATCTTATGAAGAAACAGCAGGGCACTTATGCTGCAGTGTGGAGGCTGGTGTGGGAAATTAATGTTTAATCAGAATTTACCATTTTCTGAGTAATTTTTCTGGTTGACAATCTAGCCACAGACTAGTCTGCAATTGCTTTTTATTCACATGTGACTGTCTCTGTCTGTGATACAGATCAATAGACCAAGACCACAAATTTAACCATGGAAATCACTGAATTGTACATGATAGAGGCCAGTAGTGTGCTCTGCTGCACGAGTAGCAGTACATTGTGTCAGATGAGGGGAAGTACACAAATATCTGGCAATGCTGTGATAAGATGGCTCCTACCTCTCAGCCATCCAGTATAGAACATTACTAACGCTCCCCACGTTGTTGCTCCTGTCTCCCTCCATTGAACTCCCCCCTTCTCTGCCCCATCGTACTTCCTCTTTCTCCCACATCCTTGCTGCCCACAGTGCAGGAGCACAGTGTGTATCCCAGGGCCTGTCCCTCAAAATGCAGATCAGAGGGAGTAGAGCAAATGCAGTTGTGTGGGAGTTGCAAGCTGCACAACTACACTGCAGAAACATGTTTAAATTAACTAGCAGACAGGGCATACCCAGGCATGGAAACTGTCAGGCTTAACATAATTAAAAGGCAGCTGCTTTTTCCCCTCTGGGTTGCTAGAAGCTGCTGTCCTGGCTGCATCTAACTGGAGTGGGCAGCTGAGTGCTTCTCTCCCTGGCAGCCAGTGAAGGCACTGTGCTTTGAATGCCTGGCTTCTCCAGATGCACACCCTGGTTCCCTTGGTCATTGAGCAGGAAGGAGAAAATGCAGGAAGCAAGCTGAGCAGACAGCACATTGAGCAGCCAACCATGCAAGAGAACAAAATTAGTTGCTTTGGAGCCATCAGCAATCCTTCTCCACCCCTAGTGGAGTCTGGACTGTTATGAGGGATGAAGAAAACATGTTGAGGAGGGGGAAAACATGATCTCAGATGATGGGTAGAGTAGTAGAGGGTTAAGCGACCCCATATGGACACTAGAGGGGAGGAAGTGGGCCTGCCATTTGCCTTTGCAGATGCTGCAGATAGTTGGCTTTGGACACCCCCATTTCTTGTAGCAGAACACAGGTAGAGAGGAGTCAGGACCTGTTGGTTGTAGGGTTTGGTTTTGGCATCAGAAAGGTTGGATGAGCATCTGAACTGATCCTGCACTGACCCTATGTTCATTTCTGGGAGGAGTGGGAGAGGTTAATAAGTATTTTTGCTTTTGTCAGCATTGTTAGGGGGCTTATTCCTTCACCCTCTCACTTCCCTGGTCCTTCTCGCATGAACAGAGAGCAACAATACCCGGAGTCCAAAGGTGCAAACAATTGGATGTTTATTGGGGTGAACTTCCAGCAAGCATGATTCCAGTTTCCTTCCTCAGTGTCCCCCTTCCCAGCTCTGACACCACAGAGCCGTCCCTGCTCCCATTCCCTGTTCCCATTCCCCCCGTTAGCAAAACATGATCCCAATTCCCTCACCCCCAGTCCCTGTTCCCATTTCCCCCCCTTACTTCCTGATTGACTGCAGACTATATAGTAAAACTGAGTTCTGCTTAACTATATCTTAACCAATTATTTTACTGAAATTTAACTAACCAATCCTGACACATTGTAACACGGTTATTTAACCAATTATATTCCACCACCTTAATTGGTTTACCCAACAAAATTAATTATACAACAGACAAAAACAATTACAGAAGCGAGGATTTCACAACTACATCTATACAGACTTAAAGGTTTTCCAGCTGTGTCTATTGATAAGTGAGTTCTTACCTGACATCTTCTAGGCTCTTCCCTTTCTCTGGAGGTGATAGGAATATCAGAACAGGATTGTATTCCTAACAGCCCAGTAGCACCTTATTTCAGTGTGATTAGTTTGGAATGTAAGGATGTGACCATACACTTCCCAGTTTATGGTTGCCTCTGCTGCTTAGCTGAAGGCCTTAGCATAACCAGGCCTCAGACTGTCCCTTACACATTCAGAGAGTGATTTTGATTCTTTCTTTTATACCTCTATAACTAGCTAAGTGATAAGAATACTCCTAAATTCTTAAAGTATAGGACTTTGCAGACAGGCCTGAATATCTATATCCTAACAAGCATACACGTATTTTTGTAATGCTGAGGCTGCTTTTGTGCATGTTCTCATCTGATTTTGTAATACTTGATTACAGTGATAAGGTACAATACATGGATCAGGACTTCTAGTGTGAAAGTTTATCTGAAATACCCTGTGCATTGAATTGCATGCCATTCAACTTACCGTGGAAGGACAAGGTGCTCTGTTGACCCTGTCAGGATTTTATTTCTAGAGACACCAAATATTTCAAACCTGATGCTAGACTACTAAGCCATCCTGTCTAGTAAAGAATAAGTGGGATATTGGCTCTTCCTGGTTCATCTATGTTTCTTATACTTGTTCTTTTGTATTTTTGTCACAATTTTCTTGGATTCTTAACCAGCAGGAAGCAGTCAAGGCAGTAGGTCTGTAGAATCGTTAACTACTTACTACTCCTTCAGACAATCAAAAGGGAACAACATGAGAGACTCTTCTGACTCTCTCCCCACCTGAACCTACTACCCCTACAGCCTTCTTACCTGGGAGAGATCAGAGATGGATCTGTGATCCACGTTGTTCAACTATTAGGCCATTTGGCTGGCCAGTAGCTTTTTATGCTGTAATATATGGCATGAAGTGCCTCTGAGTGACATTAAAGAGCTCTGTTTTGTCTTAGCTATACATTTAAAATAAATAAACATTTACTAAGTTTTCCTACAATTGGGAAACAGGTGTTTAATATTAAAGTTGTTAATGGTGGTAAACATTGATATGTCTAATAATAAGGAAATGGTGGAACTCTTGAGGCAATGTCTATTATAAAATGTTGCATGTTTACTGAAGTTGAATGAAAGGTGATTTTGCAGGGGAAAATGCCTTAAGAATTTTTACTTTCTCTAGTGTTAGTAAAACTAATCTGGGACTTTACCTGTTTTTAGCAAGCAGAGAAAACTGACCCTTCACAGTTTATATTCTAGACCTTCCTAATTTTTTCCAAGACAGTCCCAGTTCAGTTAATTGTATGTTATAGTCAACTTTTTTTAATGCTATGGGAGTTGAGTGCTCAGCACCTTTCAAGATTAGGCCATTTATTTGAGATCAACTAAAGCAAAGTATTGTAGCATTGTGTATTAAACCTGATTTTGATCGAGATGTTCAAAGTGGCAGAGACATTAAGGCTAAAACCTCAGAGGAACAGACCAAATTGATATTTGGTTTTCCATAAAATCCAGGCAGAGTACACACAAGAACCGTACAACAGCTTCAGCAGCATGAGCTTTGGGTAGGAATTCTTCAGATTTGAGAAATGGATGCCAAGAAACAATTTTATCATTTTCAGAGGCTCCTCTTCCCATAGGTGAAGATAGATGTAAATTAAATATTGGTATAGAATGGTCTAGACATCAAATTTGTAGTTAAAAGCTCTTGCTAGGACATATAAACAAAGTATTTTCTTGATGCAGTTTTAGAAACTCACATGGTGCTGGCTGCTTAGACTATTTAAAATTCAAGGATTTTTTTATGAAAATCATGATTAGTGAACCTTTTGCTGTTGATCACTAAAAGAAACAGCAACTGTGACACATTAGTTGTACACGAAGAAGAAATACTGTTTAGTCATCTGGTTACACATGGAACAGGAAAGTGCAGATGACTAAAGGAGGGGAATTGTTCGTGGTTAGTCTGAAATGGTTGGTGAGCTCAGCACGATGAAAGCACAGCTTATCCAGATCTGCCTAAGATTAAGCAATACTTTATACTCAATGTACCATAGGCAACAGACAGGAAGCACAACATAAAATTTGTCATTGTTTCTTATTGCGTATACAATGGGGAAGAAATCCCTTCACTAAGAATGGCCATCATTCACAGAGATTTCACTACCCCAAGCAATAATGGAGCTTACAGTTCATTCACGCAATAGCTGTCCCATCATTATTTAAGAAATGCTTTGTGAAGGACTTTCATTTGCAATACAACTGACATTTATAGACATTTTATAGTCATGTATTCAATGGTTTAAAAACCTGGGAACTGTAGTTTATTTTCACTGAGGGAGAATTTTCATAGCTGGTTGAATTTCTTTCAACAATAATTAAGAAAATCTAATGTACTAGAGCATGTAAAATATTAATTAAATTGAATGAGACAGGGACTAGTCCTTACATCTGTTCTTGCACTGAAGATTTACTGAGGAATAAACAAAGACTGGCTGTGATTTATAACTTAGTGGAAATTTCAGGGTTGGAAGAAATATAGGAATGAATTAATGCTGGAGGTAGGTGGAAATCTAAACTTTCTCTGGATTCACTTTTAGACAGTGATAGCACTGTTTACAACTTGCCTTTCCCAAAAAGAATTGTGTTAGAGGTACAGAAAAAAAAATCAGGTAATATTTAAAATCTTATTGATTGTGCAGTTTCTTAATAAATTTGCTACACATAATTGAACAAAAACATCCTGCATGTTCATAGTGCCATGCCAAGCAAAATTCAAAAAGTAATTTGAAAGAAAATAAACTCTTAGTAGGGCTGTCGATTAATCACTTTTTTTTTTTTTTTTTTGAGTTAATGGCAGTTTTAATCGCACTGTTAAACAGTAGAATACCAATTGACATTTATTAAGTATTTTGAATGTTTTTCTACATTTTCAAATATATTGATTTCAATTACAACACAATACAAAGTGTAACCTACTCATATTTATATTTTGATTACAAATATTTGTACTGTAAAAATGATAAACAAGATAGTATTTTTCAGTTAACCTCATACAAGTACTGTAATGCAATCTCTTTATTGTGAAAATGCAACTTACAAATGTAGCATTATTTTTGTTACATAATTGCACTCAAAAACAAAAAAGTGCCAAACTTTAGAGCCTACAAGTCCACTCACTCCTACTTCTTGTTCAGCAATCATTAAGACAAACAAATTTGTTTACATTTACAGGAGATAATGTTGTCCACTTATTATTTATAATATCACCAGAAAGTGAGAACAGGCATTCGCATGGGACTTTTGTAGCTGGTATTGCAAGGTATTTACATGCCAGATATGCTAAGCATTCATATGCCCCTTCATGCTTTGGCCACCATTCCAGAGGATATGCTGATGATGCTCATTTAAAAAAAAAAATGTTAATTAAATTTGTAACTTAGCTCCCTGGGGGAGAATTGTATGTCTTCAGCTGTTTTACCCACATTCTGCCATAGCAGTCTCGGCTGACGACTCAGAACGTGTTGTTCATTTTAAGAACACTTTTGCTGAAGCTCTGACAAAACACAAAAAAGGTATCAATGTGAGATTTCTAAAGATAGCTACAGCACTTGACCCAAGGTTTAAGAATGTGAAGTGCCTTCCAAAATCTGAGAGGGATGAAGTGTGGACCCTCCTTTCAGAAGTCTTAAAAGAGCAACACTCCAATGCAGAAACTACAAAACCTGAACCACCAAAAAAGAAAATTAACCTTCTGCTGGTGGCATCTGACTCAGATTATGAAAATAACATGAGTCGGTCTGCACTGCTTTGGATTGTTATCGAGCAGAGTCTGTCATCAGCATGTCCTTTGGAATGGTGGTTGAAGCATGAAGGGACATATGAATCTTTAGCACAGCTGCACTGTAAATACCTTGCGAAACTGGCTGCAACAGTGCCATGAGAAGCACCCTTCTCACTTTCAGGTGACGTGAACAAGAAGCAGGCAGCATGATCTCCTGCAGATGTCAACAAACTTGTTTGTCTGAGTGATTGGCTGAACAAGAAATAGGACTAAGTTGACCTGTACTCTACAGTTTTACCTTGTTTTATTTTTGAATGCCATTTTTTGTACATAATTCTATATTTGTAGGTTCAACTTTCATGATAAGATTGTCCTACAGTACTTGTATTAGGTGAATTAAAAATACTATCTTTTTACAGTGCAAATATTTGTAATCATAAACAAATATAAAGTGAACACTGTACACTTTGTATTCTGTGTTGTAACTGAAATCAATATTTGAAAATGTAGAAAACATTCAAATAAATGGTATGCTATTGTTTAACAGTGCGATTAAACATAATTATTTTTTTAAATCACTTGACAGACCTATTTTTTAGGGAAATAGCTATCAGCCATCCTGGCTTATGTCAATGAGTGCCAAGATATGACAAGCTCTAAAAGCCCCTACCTTATAGTATAAATACCAAACTTCCTGCTGATCATCTACTGTGTGTTGGCTATAATAGATTTGCCCATTTCACCCAAGCTGTTAACAAAACAAACCCACCGCATTTATGTGCTTGCTTGAAGATTATAGTGTGGTATGTTTTGGGGACTGTGTGCTGAGCCCAGTGGCCAGTTGGCTATGCTGAGAGCTGACTAACCAGGCTCTAGCCTGCTATCCTTTGATCTCTAGCCCCTTTTGGATCCCTTCAAAACAGGGCAGGCTAATTCAGAGAGAGCAGGGGTTTAAAAATCTTAAATGACCAGAGCTAGCGAACAGAGGAATTTAGAGAGGGAATATGAGAGGCAGATTCACCTAACAAACATACTCTAAACTTAGGCCAATAACCCACCCACCCCCAAAAACCATCAAATCCTTCAAGAGTAAAAATAATGCAGGCTGAAGTCCAGCAGCAGAGTGTGCGTTAGCCAGTTCATTGCACTGAATGTACTGTGTGATATGTATGCTTGCATTGCATGCACGCAGCTCACAGTCCTCAGACACAGTACAGGTTCTTGAGACCAGAGTGCATGAACTGGAGAAGCTAAGTGAGACAGCTCCTCCTACATAGTGAAGACTTTCATGGACACAGTAGAGATTAGTCCCACCCCCACTCTGATAGCCTCTGTGCTGTTAAGGAGAATGAAAGTCTCAGGGAAGGAGAGCATCAAGCTGGAGCAGAAGGCAACAATCCCATAGCTGTGACCTTCCTACCAACTGATGTCTTGGTATCCTCTTGCACTGAGGATACCTTTCCTGAGAAGGGAACCCTAGTCACTAGGAAGAGCCAGATACTATTATTCAATTATTAGAAATATAAATAGTTGTGATTCTCCCAGTCATCACAAACCCCTGGTAAATTGCGTGCCAGGTGTAAAGTTTGCAGAGCTCACAAGCCATCTAGACAGACTTATGTGCAGTGCTGGGGAGGAGCTGGTGGTTGTGGTACATGAAGGTACCAGTGACATAAGGAAAGGTAGGAGAGAGGTCTTGGAAGCCAAATTTAGGCTGCGAGGTAAGAGTAAAGTCCAGGATCTCTATGGTAACAGTCTCTGAAATGGTTCCAGTTCTACACTCAGTACCAGGAAGATACAGAACTGGAGGGTCTCAATGTGTGGATCAGATAATGGTGTACGAAGAAGGAGGGTTCTAGGTTTACTAGGAACTGGGGAACCTTTTGGGAAAGGAGGAGCTTATATAAGAAGCATTGGCTCCCTCTAAACCAAAATGGAACCTGACTGTTACCATGTAACATTAAAAAAAAAAATCCCTTACAATCTTTTTAAACTACAGGCTGAGGGAAAGCTGATAGGTGCAGCATCGCACAAGCTTCAGGCAGAAACATCACTTAGGGATGAGTTTATTAAAGGCGGACCTCTATCCTAGTGTAGTAGATAAGAGTGAAATTGGTAAAGTACAGGTAGGAGCAGTCAAATGTAAGAATCCTATTTAAATATAACATAGGAAGGCCAGCAAACTGAATATTGACACAATGTACACATGCTAGTACACAAATGCTGGAAGTTAGAGTAACTTGCATTAAAGGAGGATATTGATATAATAATACGCATCACGGAAACTTTGTGGAATGAGGGTAATCAATAGGACACAGTAATACCATCGTACAAAACATATAGGAATGACAGAGTATGTCACACTTTCACTATATGTGAAAGAAAGCATAGAGTCAAATAAAGTAAAAATTTTAAATGAATCAAACTGTACCACAGAATTTCTACGGACAGAAATTTCATGCCTGAACAACAAGAGGATAGCAATAGCAATTTACTACCAACCACTTGACCAGTATGGTGATGGTGAAATGCTTAGGGAGATTAGAGAGGCTACAAAGGCAGAAAACACAGTAATAACAGGGGTTCAACTATCTCCACATTGACTGGGTACATGCAGGGATGCTGGAACAATTTGTATAGTGGGGATGCTGAGAGCCATTGAACCAAACTGTAAACCCTGTATATGATGGAAACCACTTCAAGTCAGGGGGTGCAGCAGTAGCACCCCCAGTTCCAACATCTATGGGTACATGTCACCTCAGGATGGGATGCCAAGGTAAAACTTCTAGACATTAATAGATAAAGGACTGCTTCTTGGAGCAGTTAGTCCTGGAACCCACAAGAGGAGAGGCAATTTCTGATTTAGTCCTAAGTGGAGCACAGGATCTGGTCCAAAAGGTGCATATAGCTGAACCACTCAGTAATAGCAACCATAATGTAATTAAATTTAACATTCTCATAGGGGAAAAAATGCAAAAAGAAACCCACCACATTATTTAACTTCAAAAAATGGAACTATACAAAAATGAGGAAGCTAGTTAAATGGAAATTAGAAGCAACAGTCACAAGAGTGAAATGCCTTCAAACTGCATGAACATTAAAAACACCATAATAGAGGCGGAAACTCAATGTATACTCCAAATTATTAAAAAAAAAAAAAAAAGTAAGAGAACCACAACAATGCCACCATTGCTAAAGCGCAGCATAAAAGAGGAAATTAGAGGCAAAAAGGCAAAAAATTGGAAAGCCAAATCCTTGTGAGGAAAACAGAAAGGAGCATAAACTCTGGCAAGTTAGGTATAGGAAATATAAGACAGGCCAAGAAAGAATTTGAAGAGCAACTGACTAAGGACACACAAACTAATTTCTTGAAGGACATCAGAAGCAGGAAGTCTGCCAGTCAGTGGGACCACTGGATGATTGAGGTGCTAAAGGAACACTCCAGGAAGACAAGACTGTGTTGGAGAAGCTAAATGAATTCTTTGCATCCTTCTTGAACATGGGGGAGATCCCCACGCCTGAGTCTTTCTTATTAGGTGACAAATCTGAGGAACTATTCCAGATAGAGGTGTCAATAGAGGAGGTTTTGGAACAAACCGATAAATTAAACAGTAATAAGTCACTAGGACCAGACGGTATTCACCCAAGAGTTCAGAAGGAACTCAAATATGAAACTGCAGAACTACTAACTGACATGTAACCAATTGCTTAATGAAATCAGACTGTACCAGGAGAGTAGGTAAGGTGACACTGATTTAAAAAAAAAAAAAGGTTCCAGAGGTTACCTGGTAATTACAAGCTGGTAAGCCAAATTTCAGTACTAGGAAAATTGGCAGAAACAGAATCATCAGACACATAGATGAACACAAATTGTTGGGGAGGAGCCAACATGCTTCTGTAAAGGGAAATCAATCATTCCTCACCAATCTATTAAAATACTTTAAGGGAGTCAACAACCATTGATATAGTCTATTTGGACTTTCAGAAAGATTTTGACAAGGTCCCTCACCAAAGCAAAACTAAGCAGTCATGCGGTAAGAGAGAAGGTCCTCTCATAGATCAGTAATTAGTAAAAAAAGATAAGAAAGAGTAGGAATAAATGCCAGTTTTCACAATGAAGTGAGAGAAACATTTTCATAAATGACCTGAAAAAAAGGGGTGAACAGTGGCAAAATTTGTAGACGATACAAAATTACTCAGGATAGTTAAGTCTGACTGCAAAAAATTACAAAAGAGATCTCACAAAACTGGGTGACAAAGAGGCAGATGAAATTCACTGTTGATAAGAGCACATTGGAAAACAAAATCCCAACAATATGTACAAAAAGAAAGATCTTGGAGTCATAGTTCTCTGAAAACATCCGCTCAATGTGCAGCAGCAGTCAAAAAAGCTAACGATGTTAAAAACAATTAGGAAAGAGAGAGATAATAAAACAGAAAATCTGGTAATGCCATCTTGGATACCGTGTGCAGTTCTGGTTGCCCTATTTCAAAAGAGGATACTAGAATTGGAAAAGGTACAGATAAGGCAACAAAAATGATTAGGAGTATAGCACAGCTTCCATAACAGGAGAGATTAACATGACTAAGGGCGGACATGATAGAGGTCTATAAAATCATGAATGGTGTGGAGAAAGTGACTAACGACGCATTGTTTAGCCCATCACATACCACAAGTACTAGGTGAAATTATTACTCAGCAGGTTTAAAACCAACCTAAGGAAATACTTCTTCACACAACACACTATAGACCTATGGAATTCATTGCCAGGGAATGTTGGTAAGGCCAAAAAATGTAACTGGGTTCAAAAAGAATTGGATAAGCTCTTGGAGGTTAGGTCCATCAAAGGCTATTAACTAAACTGGTCAGGTAAGCAACCCCATGTTCCGAGTGTCCTTAAACCTCCAACTTCCAGGAACGGAGACCGGACAAGAGGATGGATCACTTGAAATTGCCCTGTTCTGTTCATTTCCTCTGAAGCATCTAGCACTAGCCACTGTCAGAGACAGGATACGAGGATAGATGGACCATTGGTTGGATTGAGAATGGCCACGCTTATTAAGTTCAAAGATCAATCTGGGGAAAATTTGGAGAAAAACAACAAAACTGTTTAAGTACTAGAGAAATTGGTTTATGAAGAAAGATTAAATGTGGCTTGGCTAAGTGAGGACTCTGAGCAGAATACGATAACTGTTCACAAGTATTTGAAGGGTGTAAACAAAGACAAATACTTTAGGGTTTTACAACAGTGTGTAATTAGGGGTAACGTGTTTGAAAGTTTATAAAATGAAGACTCACTAAGAGGAGAAAAACTGAGTGAGATCTATTAGACTGTGAAATAGCCTCTCTCAAGCAAAGTGGTGGAAGGACTAGAAATGTAGACAAAGCACTACGCAGTGTTCCGTAGGGAACAATTCTTACTAGTAGGAAATAGACGAGATGGGCCAACAGGGTTTTTCTATCTCTCATTTCTATTATTTGTAGGGGAGCAGGTGTGACCGAACATTGTACATTACAATAATTGCAAAATGTTATATTTGGTCTAACACATAGAGGTTGTTAAATTTTATTTTTTCTTTTTCTTTTTTTCTTTTTAAGGCCTCTTCCTTATCCTAGGCTTGATGCTGTACCCTGCGGGCTGGGGCTGCCAGAAGGCAATAAGCTATTGTGGACATTATGCTTCTGCTTATAAACTAGGAGACTGCTCATTGGGCTGGGCCTTCTACACAGCTATCGGTGGCACTGGTCTGACATTCATCTGTGCCGTCTTCTCAGCGCAAGCAGAAATTGCCACATCTAGTGACAAAGTGCAAGAAGAAATTGAAGAGGGGAAAAACCTTATCTGCCTCCTTTAAATATAGTGGAAAAAAGATCAGTGTCTATTTTGCTTTTAAATGACTTGATAAAAGGATCCACATTGTGTGATTTAGCCTTATGCGGTCTAGCCTTGAACTACTGAAGCAACATTCTATCCCTTGCTGGGCGATGAGGACCAGAGAAAGGAGGATCTGAAGTGAAGAGAGTGTAGATATGTGGGAATTTTTGGTGTGACTACATTTTCAGGACTCAGCAGAATATACAACTTGAGAGTGAGGCGGGGGAGAGTATATAGTGAACAAACGTTGTAATATACCTGACAATTTCTGATTTGATCAGATCGCATTCTCCACGTTGGTCACTTTGAAGGATCTGCATTAAAATAATAAAAGCCAGCACATTTCTACTATGTACAGGACTAGCCTATTTAATCAGGTTTTGTTTTCAAGGGCTTCAATCACTTGTGAACATTTTATTGCCATCTGGTTTGGTACTATAGTTAATATTGTGGTGCTTGTTGATGAGTTTTAAAATTACTTAAAGCACAACTGTCGGGTGTGGTTTTTTTAGATAATTAAATGCATGACAAAGAGAACAGGGTTGACATTAAGACCTTGCTAAAAGTGGTATAAACTGTTAAGGAAGTGAGGCAGGGGCTCATATTATTTAGTTTGTTCTGGCATGAAATA
The DNA here is from genome assembly GCF_013100865.1 of Trachemys scripta elegans. Lineage (NCBI taxonomy): Eukaryota > Metazoa > Chordata > Testudines > Emydidae > Trachemys > Trachemys scripta. The sequence goes on from NC_048303.1 coordinate 41,805,208, forward strand.
TCAGTAACAAGTGGTAGATACATTATATTTTAGCAGCTAGATTTGAAGTTAAATTCATAGCAGAGCCAGGGGAACTGTTGTTACGCTGGAGTTTACCTATATAAAATAAAAATGGTAGAAGTAATGCTTTAGTATCTAAATGTGTTAAACACTGAACATTGGATACAAAAATGGTGTCTTTACTAGAAATCCCAGGAATCCTCAATATTTAGGAAAAACACTATAGTGTCTCTGCAGCACAATTGACAGGGTTATTTTGTGAATGCCAACAAGTGTTGAGCGTGCCTCACTCTTCAGTAAAAATATTAACTGTATGTTGAGTTTACAGTTACAATATTTCTCTGTTTGCCAAAAGAAACCTCATTCCCAGTCCACAGGCCAGTGTCTTGTATCTCAGAACCAGTTTAGTCTGTAATAGATGTTCACCCTGCAGGAGGCAATGCCAAATTCTAAATGTTTGTGGGAAAACCTTTTCCCACTCTTTTTAACCACATTTGGTATGGACCCATTTCCAGCACATCAGCAGAAGCAGAAATATGACTTGCCACGAGTGACATTCCTTTCCAAAACACGTTCAGTTCAGTCATATTACGTGTGTTGTTTCTCCAGTTACTGGAATTATGCTAGAGGGCAGATTAAAAGGATATCAGAAGAAAGAATACTGTACTGCCTTGGGGACGCATGAGCACAATCAAGGGTCTAATAGATAACTATTCACTTGATATTTGATTGGAAATTTTAATTTTAAAACCGTTTATTTCATGGTGGTGGTGAAATACTAGCAGGCACTGAAGGCTGAGCCTATTGTTAGAAAGCTACAGAACCACTAAAGGTGTCTGCAAGTGTATCCATTTTTCTGTACGGTTAAAAATCAAATAACTTCTGCAGACAGAGAATATGATAAGCCTCTGGATTACATGAGTGATTTAGTGTAGAAAACAGCAAATTAATATAGAAATGTGTGAAGGTTTTGTGTTATTTTTGCTGCATCCCTCTAGCATGACCTAGAGCTGAGGGAAATGCAGCTTGCATTAACTATGCACAGTCTTACTAATGTTATACTATTAAATGTAAAAGGTTTCTTTGGAGCTTTTTGAATTCTTTATCTGCTCCTGTGGAAGTCTCCTTCCCAGGAACACTTCTTTAGAAATTATTGATCTGTATGAGAGATTCTAGTGAGGGCCCAGGCTTCCACTCTAAAGGTTTAAAAAGACAATGTCGCTATCTTTTTAATAAAGGGGTAGTTTGTAAACTCCAGTTGGTAATAATGCTGCCTCTCTAATAAGTTAAATCAATTAATTTTCTTTTTAAAGTGGAATAATTTTGTTCTGGTCTGATCCTGATAAACCAGACCTGTTACTTTGGACCCATTAAATTGATAGTATTGCTCCAGAATCAATGTGCTGGAGTAGCAGCCCCAGCCCCTGGAGTGCCATTTGTGAAGTGTCAGAGTCCCTGTTTCTCTGTAAATACAAATTCAAGCCCCCTACACAGCCCTGCTGCTGACACCTCTGTTCTCCTGTGCACATTCCCAATGGCAGGGCAGAATGATGTGGAGGGTCTTATGCTAGCCACAGGGCAAAACGTCCCCCTTGGTAATATTTATAATTTTCTTTTTCACCACTGCATTGTGAGAACCCAGCCTTTCCTCTTGTTAACGCAGAATTCACACTTGAGAAACCTGTGTTTTCCCCCTCCCAATCCCATTGCACTCTTATACAAGATTTTAAAACGGGTAACTCACTTTTTCTTTTAAATATTTAACATAAAATGAAGCTATGGGCTGGAACCATTTATGTCAAGTGTCTGCACAAAGCAAGTTTTCTTTTTAAACAAATTATAACCACTTGCAAAAATTGGTGAGTTAGGGCAAAACTGTAGCCACAGCATCATAATGTGTCTTATTTGAAACTGTGCACCTTTTGAAATATGTTTCCTTGTATATACAAAGTATACCTTACAAAGCACACGCTCCAAATTTTCAACCATATTATTTGTATGTGGCTGAATCCTATAAAAAATCCTGTAAGAACCCTCCACTTTAGAATACAGATGCAAAGTTATGGCTTGTCTTACAGCTGCTACTACTTCAGAGGCCTCCCCCCATTGGAGCAATACAAGCTGGGGCACTAGAACAACTGTGATATAGAACTTTAACAAGAAGGGGTCTTAAGCGCTGTGAACATGGAATTGGGGTGAAGATAAATTATATTCTTTTTTTTTTTTTTCTTTCTAATGTTCTAATTTGTTTTTCTTTAGGAAGATAGTGTGCCAATGTTTAAAAAAAAAAATCACTGCCACCAAATCATGACACTCTCTTCATATAGTGTCACAAATATGTTAAAAATCCAAGTACTATATTAATCAATGACAGATTACTGTTTTCAAAGGTGGTATGCAATGCTTAACTCAACTGGTTTGGACCGTGCATGCTCCATGTATTGTGTGACTTAATACATTGTTCACTGGTGTTTGGACATACCTATGTTAGGTCTTTACAGTGCTGAAAATATTAAATGTTGGGTTTTATAGTACTGTGCATAAAAGATATTTGTTTTGCATGTGTTTTTCTGAATTTGTAAGGGAAGTGGACCAGCTTCTATTATTGTACTAATACAACATCAAACTGATCTAATCAACTCAACAGGTCATACTCAGTGACTGGCACAGATGGAAGATATGGTAGGAAGAAACAAACCAAGACTCTTTGCTTGCTCAGGGTTCTGTTTTTCTAACAAGTGATAAGATGGCTTTATTATTACATACAGATTTTCTTAATGGAGTTTTAAAATGCGACCCACTCATTAAGTTTGCTGGCTGCTGTTCCTGAATTTCAGTTCCACCAGAACAATGGCCTTCCCAAGACATTCTATGAAAATCATTTTTCTTTTGTCATCTTCAGGCATGTTTAATTAGTTTAATGATGGGCCATATAGCATAACTGCTTCTTAATGTACATGTAGTGCTTAGATGCAAGGAATGTTTGATGTGGCATTTTTAAAAAAAACAGTCTAGCTCACTCAAAATTGTAACATACTAACTTTGTAAATATTTTTAACAAGAGAAATGTTCTTTAAACATCTGTGGTTTGATCACCTTGTAAGCATATATTCTGTAAAGTGCCATAGTTCTTTTTGGAGTATGGCATATTTAATTATTATATATATATATATACACACACACATACACAAATTTATGTGAGATGTGCAATAACAAGTTTTTTTTTTTTTTTTAAATGTGATGCGCTTTAAAAAGGGACTGCCAAGTGAAGCGTGGCTGGAGTTTTTGTTTTTGGACAAATGTATTGCTACTTTGGAGTAATGCTATAGAATCTGTAGAGGAAATAGGATAACATTGACTGTAGTTTAAAGGTTTATCTAAAATCTCTTTTCTCAATTCATTTGAAATACTCAGATCTGGGTAATCCAGGCCTGATTTATTTATAGCCTTAATTTCAACTGTGAAGCTGCACACACTACCCGTAATCTAACAACTAGGGGTACGTCTTCACTACTTCAGCAGGTAGCAATCGATTTATCCGGGATTGATATATTGCATCTCGTTAAGACGCGATATATCAATCCCCGAACGTGCTCACCGTCGACTCTGGAACTCCACCAGAGCGAGCGGCGGTAGCGCAGTCGACAGGGGAGCTGTGGCCGTCGATCCCGCGCCATGTGGACCCCAGGTAATTCGATCCAAGATACTCAACTTCAGCTACGCGAATAGTATCTTGGATCGATCTCCCCCCTGCCTAAGTGTAGACCAGCCCTAGGAGTTGCTGCTGAACACAATGGCCATCTGTTAACAGTTTTCTGACACCAAACACTTAGTGTAAAGGTTTTTTTATTGCACTACCTTATGCTATCACCTATTTTAAACCAGTTGGGTCCATTTATTTTACTTGAAAACCCAGAACTGGCTGAAAAGGTAAACATTTCTAATTCTGCAACGTGACAGGACTCTCAAGCCTGGGGTTTAGCTCCTTAGAACCCGATGCTATTTCCACAGCTCTTAAAAATAATGAATCCAGAATTGATAGCAAGGTAGTTCCCAACTCAGCCGAATCCCCTATTAGATATTACATTATCCCTGTAGAGATGTTAAGGGATATCGATAACCAGAGATATGTCTGCTTCCTTTTTATGTTAATTTGAGAAAAAAACAACCTCTGTCCCCACAGTATTTCATCTGCTGACTGTACACTAGCTTGATGTCTGTAAATAAAACTAATACGTTTTTCAAGAGAGGTGGTATATAACTTTAACCTAAGGTTAGTGGAGGGGGAAATTTGCAATTCAGAGCCCAAAACTCCCTCAGAGGGTTGGTACTAACATAAGATTTCATTATATATTTGAGTGCAAAATTAACTCTCTTGCCTGTGGAGCCATAGACTGGTGCCACCGTAACACACGTTGGTGTCTGTCTCATTCCACCTATTGGACAAGCTGAACTTTATTAAATAGGCTCATTATGTTCTGCCTGTTCATCTGCACCTAAGATGGCATTCCAAACCTTTGAGCAACTGTAAACCTCTTGCTTTTTAAAAATATTAAAAACCTGCTTGAGAATTGACAAGGGGAGAAGGGTTTTGAAGATGTTGGTATTTACGTGGCAAAGTAATTACATTAAAAAAAACCTTTCATACTGCATATGGAAGCTTTTCTTTGAATACTTGTGCCTTCAGAACAATGGTCCCAGAGTGAACTTCACCTAACAGAAAAGGGACAAAATCCATGCTATAAATGCATAGCCATTAGCCACCTTTAGCAATACTCAGAGACAGTAATGAGAAGTAAATTCAGTTGGCCTCGCTGGGAAGGGTAGCAAAGAAGAGAAAAAGCCATGTCAATCCAGCCAATTCCAGAACATGTAATTAAAATGAAAAGATGTAACACCTCTTCCTTCTATTTTGAGCAAAGAATCATGCATACCCTCACTGTCTCATTCGCCCCTGAGAAACATCAAAAAGACATGCCATGGAGACAACAGCTCTTCATCAATACTATAAAAAGTTCCCAACTGCACTGCCAGCACTCAAGGCATGGGCCAAGAAAGACAAGCACAGGTAAAGTGTGTGACAAGAATGCCAATGCACAGGTAATTAATACTCATTTCACTAGGCTGGTGTCAATTTTATTTATGTACCCTCGTAGCAGCTTCTGCAGCAAGGCTAAAAATTAACACTTTGAAATTGCCAGACTCAGCTTAGCTGAGGATTCCAAGAGCAACAGTGGCAAATTCGCAGATGCCTAAAGTGTTCTGAGCCAAATGATCACCATAACTGATGCATCTCTATCCACCTAGCTCTGGCAGTAAAAACCTCTAATCCAGAGAAGTGCTCCCTGCAGCCCAGGGACAGACAACAATAGATTGAGGGCACAAGACAGTACAGAAGCTGTATTCCAACTCTGTTCTAGCTGTGGGCTCAATGGTCAATCACTCCAGCATAATATCCAACTTCAATATCAAAAATTTGCATCCCATTTCCCTATTCAGGATGTGAAAGTTTCCTTAACTAAACTGAAAACAGCAATATTATGCATAAACAGCCCATAGGCAGAAGCCAGCACAAACATACAGAGACTGCTCTTGCCAATGTCATGTACATGAATTCCTTGCTTTTACTTTAATAGGTGGTGTTATAATATACAGTAACATGGTTCATTGTACTACTTTAACACTTTACCATAACCAGTTATTACTGGGGACGGGTATTATGAAACAGGACATATACTATATGACTAACACAACAGTAAGAAAATATGAAAAAGTTTTAGCTAGTAACTGCCTATGCTTCTGTTAAGAATTGGCATTGGGAACAGTTTTGTTCTGGAACAAAATTGAATGCTTGCAGAGCTATGCTTCCATAGACTTCAAATATTTCTCAGAAACGTGTCGTGATTTCCATTTCAGTGCTAATACATACCTAAGCTATTATCTCACTATTGAAGTAAAAGATATGCACTGTTTCCTTTGTAAATTCATCTCATTTTTCTCCAGAACAAAGATGCTCACCTGTGTGCAGGGTCAGAAGTGTCTCAGACAGAAACCCTCACAAAAGCTAATACATGTTTTATTTATTATTGAAATTTAATTTTCTTCTTTACTTGTTGGAGGGAAACGTTAAACAGACATGTATCTCAATTATCTCTGTTCCATTCTGCCCTGTGCTTGATTTGTGAAAGGAATCTTTTCTGTTCAGGTTCATTTATTTAGAGTCAAACTGCATTCACCTTACCAAGCCAGCTAGGACTGGGACACTGAAGAGTAAAACACATATTAGGCTCCCATAAGACAGACACCTCCCCACCCCAATAAATGTCTTGAAAATTGACAACTCTTTTTTTAAACAGACATTTAAACATTTCTTATTAAGAATACATGTCCACATGGTTGCCAGCAATAAACAAATAGTAGTATGGAACTATTTTGATCATATTCTTCCTCAACAGCATTTATAATAATGAAAACTGAATAAAGGCATAACTCAACTTTTTTTAAAAATCGCCCTTTAACTACCACAAAGATGAGTATCAGAGGGATAGCCGTGTTAGTCTGAATCTGTAAAAAGCAACAGAGGGTCCTGTGGCACCTTTAAGACTAACAGAAGTATTGGGAGCATAAGCTTTCGTGGGTAAGAACTCACTTCTTCTTGCATCTGAAGAAGTGAGGTTCTTACCCACGAAAGCTTATGCTCCCAATACTTCTGTTAGTCTTAAAGGTGCCACAGGACCCTCTGTCACAAAGATGAGGAAAATCCTAGGGAGAATTACATCTAACAATAGGAAAACAAACCTAATAACTGAACCCATGTTTTATTTCACCACCGTAATGCTCAACCACAGCAATCACTGAGCTGACAGATGTACTAAGAAACTTTTCAAACAAAAAATAAAAATGGAGGCAAATACAGCACCATTTGCAAATCTAACCTACACACAGATAATGTGCAATTAAAAATATGGTTGTTTCTGCAGCTCTCCAGAAAAAATGTTACAGCTGATGCCTCTTTACAGACTGACGGAGAGTGAGTGAGTGAGTGAGGAGAGAGAGAGAGGAAAAAAGGGTTGGTGGTGCTTTTCTAGGAAAAGACTACAGTGAACATAGCATAAAATTCTTTCCCAAGAAGGAAATAGCTTTAAAGGGAAACTGTCAATCTGTATTTATTTCTGAAACTCCATGTTTCCTGACAAAACATCCCTTACAATTTTTTAAAAGTCAAACCATGTAAACCATGCAGCTGAAGAAGTGGGTTTTTTACCCACAAAAGCTTATGCCCAAATAAATCTGTTAGTCTTTAAGGTGCACCGGACTCCTTGTTTTTGTGGATACAGACTAATGTGGTTACCCCTCTGATGCTTGCAACCATGTCAAGTTTTTGTAAGTGTTTTCTGCCTCCCCGCTATTTGTTTCTAAGGGTCTTAAGAGAGCACCCAGCATGCTCAGCCCTACCTTTCTTTCCCCTCCCCTATTCTCTGTGCACATGCCTTCCTGCTAGGGTGACCAGAGAGCAAGTGTGAAAAATCGGGATGGGGTGTGTGTGTGTGTGTGTGTGGGTAATACGAACCTATATAAGAAAAAGACCCAAAAATCGGGACATCTGCTCACCCTACTTCCTGCTGCCATTTTTTTCTGGTAAGCCGCCTCAGGAGCAATGCATGAGAGTTATGTAATCATTCTAATCATGAGCAAGGAAGTGCAACTATATCATAACTGACTATACACAAGAGTGGGGTTTTTTTGCTTTTTATTGTAGCCATTTTAAATATTACTTGCTGTATAGTATACCCAAACTTTTTAGAGTTGAATGTGCCCCTTTAAAGAAGTTAATCTGCTGCAAAAACATCTAAATACAAAGTAACAAGGGAAGAGGAAAACAGGGAAAATTGGTTATAGATAATTTCACTACTGTTAGGTGTGCAACTGTCTTGAACAACTCACTTCTGATTGGATAACTGCCTAGAGAAATTACTGGCTACATATCAGAACAAGAGTATCACTGTACTGTGCATTTGCAAAACACTATTACAGTACAGTGGTCTACATCAACTGTCAAGTTAGCTGTTTACAAACCCTTAATATAAGATAATAAATCCAGTAACATACTCTACATATTAATTATATGAAACAGCAGTAGACAGCAATGTTATTCCATTACACTTGAACAGAAACAGAACAAAATATTGATACAGAAGTGTCATTTCAGAAAACAGAAAAATAAACAGTAGCAAACCCAATATTGTTTTCAACAGTTTCATTTTACTTCCAGTAAAATCCTAGGTAAGGTTTAATACTCACATTTTTGAGAGAGAGAGATTTGGTATTGATTTTAAACTTTAATTTTATAGCACAAGTACAAAGTGGTGCAAGCGCTGCTGAAGTTTTCCTTCATACTATTGGAGTAATGCAATCCTAGTCATACTAATTTGTTATTCTGGTAGTGGACATCTTACTTTCCCATTTCAGCAGATTACACAATTTATATACAGATTGTAAAAACCAAATGATACTTTTATACAGAGCAGCCTTCCTGCATGTTTACCTGACCTTTAAAAAAAATCCCTATCTTGTTTAAAACTATTCTGAGCAAACATCCAGGAAACAGTATTTTTATTCTATGACCTTGTGTTAATACAATAAATATACAAAACTTGTGAACTACTCAGACATGCAACATCAGAGGGACAGAATGAGTGTGTTTCTACAGAACCATGACATTCACTAGAATGGCAGAGCATTGTTAGTAATTTACAAAATATACAAACATCCCTCGGATAAATAAATCCAAATCCTAAATTACAGATCACTGACTATTGACATTCCAGTGTTTAAACTTCATACTTTCAACCAAATTTGCCACAATACAACAAAATGACAATGTAAGTGGGTGCATATTGTGTTAACTGATAAGAGACCAATACCTCTGTTAGTAAAGTAATAATATTTTAACAAACATCAGCCTTCAGTTCTCAAATCTAAAATGAGAATATTTTTTCTCTGGATCACAAATATTCATATATATTAATTTTGTACCGTCATGTATTTTTGAGTGCAGAGGTAAACATGCAAGAATCATAGAATCATAAACATAGAATCATAGAATATCAGGGTTGGAAGGGACCTCAGGAGATCATCTAGTCCAACCCCCTGCTTAAAGCAGGACTGTAAGTAGACATGTGCCTGTCAGTTTCAAGTTGTTTTTTAATAGTATCACATGCTGGTAATCTACTATTCTACAGTATGACAATAAATCTAACTGTGAGGACGGTGTCCCTCATACCCCATGAGAAAAAGAAAAATGCTTGATTCAGGCTTAAGATCCATCCTTAAAGGAAGTCCTCAGTACAATTTTCATACTTGGTTAAGATGACTCTCAAAAGTAGGACTTAGATCTAGAGAGGCCTGAAAGGTGCTAGCAGATGACAACACAAACTGTAAAATAAAAATTCAGATAGAACATTAAAGATTAAACAAATTTGAAAGAGAACTAAAACCTCCTCTATGGACTTTAAAAAAGTGCTGGGGAAAAGCTTTAGAGAGAGTCCCTGTTACTGTTATTTCAATTGCATTGTTTAATTCATAGTGAAGAGAATTCTATCTGGAGACAATACAATTATGAACAACAACTTCAGAATAGATCATATTATAATGCTTTCTTACCATATTTATCTTTACTACTAAAACTGGATTTCGAGAAGTTAAATTACGAATTTAAGTTGTACTTGTAATTTATACAGGGATTTATGTATGAAAGTGCTACGCTGCTCCAGGTATTAAGCTGTTGAAGGGTATTTTTTAAAATGATCTTATTTTACAATATGCATAAAAATTGAAGTGAGAAGATTATTCCTCCAATCCACATTCAGGATAATGGGGCCTCTCTGGGCTGGTCTAAAAGCACTTAAAATGCTGCAGCTGCACTGCTTCAGGAGACACACTACCTACCCCAACAGGAGAGGTTCTCCTGTTAGCACAGGCATTCCATCTCTCCAAGCGGCAGTAGTTAGGTTGACAGGAGAATTCGCCCATTGACCTAGCACTGTCTATACTAGGAAATTAGGTCCATTTCACTGCATCACTCAGAGAGGTCCTAGTATACACCAGGCCTTTATAATGTTAAGGTTTAAACTTGCAAACCCTTATTCATATGAGCAGTCATACTGATTTCAGCGAAAGCATTTATGTAATATTTGGGGGTCAAGTCCTTAATGATCTCACTTTCTGAAACTGGCATTTTACGATTTTAAACTTAGTCCAAAGTACTACATATATTATCATCCAATAAACCAACCTACCAGGAATCTCAAATGGCCTTAAATAGACAGTGACATGATTTTGAAGCAAGAGCTGATTAGGATTTGGAAAATTACTTAAATACCAGCATGAATCACGGTGCATCACAGCATCAGTTTAATCTATTAGACAGATATCCATTTCAACAATGTGAATGTAATTAATTTTATTCTCTCTTAATGGAGATAAAAAATATTTCACTTTTCCAACTCAAAATAGTTAAGAATTTTCATTATTCAGCTTGAATCAAATCACACATGAAGGCTGAGGTGCGTTAAAAGGAATTCAAGTATGTGTTAAATGCCACAGTTTAAAAAGTTTGATTAGAGAAAATATTCCTGTAAAAAAATTAAATACTGTATATTCAGATTTTTGGAAAAGCAGTAAATAAAGTGACTGACCAAGCTATAGATTTAGTACCACTGGTAAACACAAATTGACACTGAAAAAAAACACCCCCTCCCTCCCTCCCACACACACACCACAAAAATTTCACTGCATTTAAAAGGGGGCAAACAACTGGTTATGGAAGTGTTCTAAAGGTTGGTAATTTTTCCTCTAATAGAATGTGTTTTCCTAAGACATGAAAACTGAAATTAAAAATAGCAAATATAATCATTTAGCTCTTTGATCAAAACCATCAGTTAACTTCTCTTAACTGTACATCGCATTACACATTCTGGCAGCAAGAATGTCTATGCAATAGCCATTTCTGATTTAGAAAAAAGTATGCCATGAAAATGGATACAAACCAACACTATAATCATAAGTGGTACAGATAAATCCTGGACCAAAACACTAATTCAGCATGGCCAAATATCTCAACAATATTCATGCAAACTTGTAGATTTATATTAAAAAACCTACTGCCCCCCCAAAAAATTTACATGATCTACCATACTTGTATCTGTCCATCAGCTGCTGAAACTGCCACAGCAGCAGCCAAATCTAGAGTCTCAAACTGTCAGTCTACTTCTTACAGTAGAAATAGGGAAACAGGCTCTCAGGAACAAAAATAACTGCTCCAAAATGCTTTCCTTAAGTTAAAACAAAAGATTCCAGAGTGAAATACTAAAAAAACCCTCTAAATACATTTAACTGATCACAGAAAGTACATCAATTTCAGAGCCATTGCTGAAGTTTCCACCAAAATATTGTTCCTCCAGAAAATAGGGAGAATTATATATCTAGAATGTATATAATGTTTTAAAGAGGGCAAAGGAGGTTGGCTGTGGGTTTTTTTGTTTTGATAAATAAATGTATAAAGGAATAAAACAAGAATTTGTTTCCTGTTTTAGCCCATGCACAGCTGAAGGAGAGACATACATGCTGTGTGTATTTTGAACGCAAGTCTTTAGGAATAGAATTAAGAAAATGGAAAATAAAGTACAGTCAAAGAACTGTAGTGATTTTCGTATTTCACTAAATTTGGTTACCCTTGAAAGCATTTTGAGCTGCACTAGTTGCTGCTGTAGATGCTGCATTTGCTGCAGCTGTTTGTACAGTTTTGTTGGCCATCACACCAGTTGCAAACTCTTGCTGGGCTTTCTCAAAACTAGCACCGGTTGTGCGGTATAGGCCGTGCACCTAAGACAGAAAGGGAGGGTGAAAGGGGAAGGGAGAGGAGAGAAACAAGAGTTAAAAAGTGTTATGATCATTGCATTATCTATATTTGTAGATGCTACACCAAAAGTCAGACAAATTAAATGAATAGAGTGATGGGGAAATTTGATTCTGTTGCCTGCTTGCAGCTGTATGGAGGATAATCAAACAGGTGAACTTTAGTCCCCAGCATCAACAGCAAATATTTGTTGATGTTTTAGACTTATGTGCCTTTTAATTGGCATTCAAATGGTAAAATCCTAAACAATTAAAAAATGGAAATATAGCAAGTATAGAAAACCACCTAGTGCAACATATTTTACATTAAGTGACACTCAAAATTAAACAGTTCTTAATGCATTAAAACGTTAAAAAAAAAAAAAAGAAGAAACAATGCTCTTTATAGAAAGTATAGTTTAATCTGCTGTGGTAGCACATTTGGCAGGGTGAGGCAAATTGCTTAGGTGGGTTAAGATGACTTCATACTGACTGTTTGAAGGAAAGGAGCTTTTGACAGGTCAGAGGAATGCTTCCCAAGAGATGGGGAGAGCAATGGGGAAAAATTTATCCCAAACTGCCCCAGGTAGTAGTCGCAAAATGCTTTTTCCTACTGCTCAGAAACCAGCTATCTATAAAAAAGGGACCTGGCTCTAGCCCATGTTTCTAGCCTGGAGTTGCTTACAGAATCAGTCTCATCCATGCTCTGACCTTGTCAACACCTTCCCTCCAATCCACATTTGCAGCTGCTCACCCTAAATCAGTTAAAAGAACAGGAGTACTTGTGGCACCTTAGAGACTAACAAATTTATTAGAGCATAAGCTTTCGTGGACTACAGCCCACTTCTTCGCATACAGAGAGCATAAACAGGTCCCTCCAGACCCATGAGTATGATACAGTTCTGCGGTGACCTAGAATCCTACTTTCGACGTCTCCGACTCAAAGAATATTTCCAAGATACCTCTGAACAGCATACTAACCCACAGAATCCTCCCTACCAGCACTTCAAAAAAAAGGATTCTGCGTGGACTCCTCCGGACGGTCGAAACAACAGACTGGATTTCTACATGGATTGCTTCCGTCAACGTGCAAAGGCTGAAATTGTGGAAAAGCAACATCACTTGCCACATCACTTCAGCCATGCTGAACACAATGCCATCTACAGCCTCAGAAACAACCCTGACATCATAATCAAAAAGGCTGACAAAGGAGGTGCTGTCGTCATCATGAATAAATTGGAATATGGCCAAGAGGCTGCTAGACAGCTCTCTAACACCATATTCTACAGGCCATTATCCTCTGATCCCACTGAGGATTACCTAAAGAAACTACACCATCTGCTAAATAAACTCCCTGACAAAGCACAGGAACAAATCTGTACAGACACATGCCTAGAACCCCGACCAGGGGTATTCTATTTGCTACCCAAGATCCATAAACCTGGATATCCTGGACGCCCCATCATCTCAGGCATTGGCACCCTAACATCAGGCTTGTCTGGTTATGTGGACTCTCTCCTCAGATCCTACGCTACCAGCACTCCCAGCTATCTTCGAGACACCACTGACTTCCTGAGGAAACTACAATCCATCGGTGATCTTCCAGAAAACACCATCCTGGCCACTATGGACGTAGAAGCCCTCTACACCAATATTCCACACAAAGATGGACTACAAGCTATCAGGAACAGTATCCCTGATAACGTCACAGCTAACCTGGTGGTTGAACTTTGTGATTTTGTCCTCACCCACAACTATTTCACATTTGGGGACAATATATACCTTCAAGTCAGCGGCACTGCTATGGGTACCCGCATGGCCCCACAATATGCCAACATTTTTATGGCTGACTTAACGCCCCTACTCTACTTGTGCTACATTGATGACATCTTCATCATCTGGACCCATGGAAAAGAAGCCCTTGAGGAATTTCACCATGATTTCAATAATTTCCATCCCACCATCAATCTCAGCCTAGATCAATCCACACAAGCGGTCCATTTCCTGGACACTACTGTGCTAATAAGCGATGGTCACATCAATACCACCCTATACCGGAAACCTACTGACCGCTACACTTACCTACATGCCTCCAGCTTCCATCCAGGACACACCACACGATCCATTGTCTACAGCCAAGCTCTAAGATATAACCGCATTTGCTCCAATCCCTCAGATAGAGACAAGCACCTACAAGATCTCTATCAAGCATTCTTAAAACTACAATACCCACCTGCTGAAGTGAAAAAACAGATTAACAGAGCCAGACGAGTACCCAGAAGTCACCACCTACAAGACAGGCCCAACAAAGAAAATAACAGAACACCACTAGCTGTCATCTTCAGCCCCCAACTAAAACCTCTCCAGCGCATCATCAGAGATCTACAACCTATCCTGAAAGATGATCCTTTACTCTCACAGATCTTGGGAGACAGACCTGTCCTCGCTTACAGACAACCCCCCAACCTAAAGCAAATACTCACCAGCAACCACACATCACTGAACAAAACCACTGACCCAGGAACCTATCCTTGTAACAAACCCCGATGCCAACTCTGTCCACATATCTATTCAAGTGACATCATCATAGGACCTAATCACATCAGCCATACCATCAGGGGCTCGTTCACCTGCACATCTACCAATGTGATATATGCCATCATGTGCCAGCAATGCCCCTCTGCCATGTACATTGGCCAAACCGGTCAGTCTCTACGCAAAAGAATTAATGGACACAAATCTGACATCAGGAATCATAATACTCAAAAACCAGTGGGAGAACACTTTAACCTGTCTGGTCATTCAATGACAGACCTGCGGGTGGCTATATTACAATAGAAAAACTTCAAAAACAGACTCCAACGAGAGACTGCTGAGCTGGAATTGATATGCAAACTAGACACAATCAACTCAAGATTAAATAAGGACTGGGAATGGCTGAGCCATTACAAACATTGAATCTATCTCCCCTTGCAAGTATTCTCACACTTCTTATCAAACTGTCTGTACTGGGCTATCTTGATTATCACTTCAAAAGTTTTTTTTTCCTCTTACTTAATTGGCCTCTCAGAGTTGGTAAGACAACTCCCACCTGTTTATGCTCTCTGTATGTGTGTATATATATCTCCTCAATATATGTTCCATTCTATATGCATCCGAAGAAGTGGGCTGTAGTCCACGAAAGCTTATGCTCTAATAAATTTGTTAGTCTCTAAGGTGCCACAAGTACTCCTGTTCTTTTTGCGGATACAGACTAACACGGCTGCTACTCTGAAATAAATCATTTAAGTACTCCTCCAGTAACACCATCCCTCCTCCTGTTGCTTCCCTAAGATAGTTCCTTAGATATGAAGACAGAGGTAACATCATCTTTCCTTCAGTGAAGCTTATGAAGGTTTAAGTTCCATCTTATTTGGCTTCTCTCATAAATGTTATTCCATATCAATAAAGACGTAAATAGCTCATGTCCAGATAATCATGTATTCTTGAGGAACCCAACTGTGTCTGGGAGACAACTGAGTGTGACAGATCAGTGCCATGAGGAACAGCAGGATAGGAGAAAGGGAAACTCATTTTAAAAAGTTATAGCACAGGA
Source organism: Trachemys scripta elegans (assembly GCF_013100865.1). Taxonomy (NCBI): domain Eukaryota; kingdom Metazoa; phylum Chordata; order Testudines; family Emydidae; genus Trachemys; species Trachemys scripta. Next base: position 41,820,698 of record NC_048303.1, read on the forward strand.
ACGGGTTATGCTCTTGGAGGGAAAGAAGATAACCATTGGATCTCTCTCTCCACCATGCCACCTCTGAACCTCTTCCGAAATACCAGCAGGACAGAATCCTTTAGGGATGGTTGAAATCCCCAAAAGATGACAGTCCCTTAAAGATAAGGTAGGAAAACTAGAATAACAACAACAGAGAGGCTACCCCTGTATGCATTTGAACAACACACATCTTATTTGGGTATTTTGTGTGTCTAAGTTTATGCCTTCTGGATAGAAGGCAAACAAGAAGGAACTGAGTTCTACATACTATATCCTGATCTAGGAAATATTTCTACAGTGCTGTCAAGTCCAGGACATCTTTCTTAGGGATTTTTATAGCACTTATCACTAGAGTATCTGAGAATGCAATTTTTCAAATGTGGATGCCTAAAGCTAGGACGCTAAATAAAAGTGGCCTGGTTTTCAAGGGTGCGGAGCACCAGCAGCTCCTACTGACTTCCAAAGGGAGATGGTTCCAAGAACAGATGAAAATTACTCAACACCTCTGAAAATCAGGCCACTTATTTAATAGCCTGATTAGTCCCCCATGTTGCAAAAATTACAACCAGAGTGCCTGGCACCTCAGTGCAGTGTGTCCTGTCCTTCCACTGGGGCAGGTTTTGTCACATTCTCTCTCTCTCCCCACCACTTACTGTCTTTACTATCCCCACACTCAAATCCTCCACTGACAATTTCAGTTTGCACAGACGAAATAGTATCATTGTTTTACACAACACACACACAAAATGGCAGTGTCTTCTGTCTCTGTGGAAACACAAGCAAAAAGGTATTACAGAAATGCAGTCAGTACAGGTAAAGCAAAGCAGGAAGAGGACCTATAGGAATATCAATTAACCCTATCAATTGTGAAGATGCAGGAGAGGACTTCCCTAAAGCAGAAAATTAGATCAGGGGACAGTGGAGTAAGTGGTAGTCTGAAATAGTAGAAACAAAGCAACTTACCTTTTTAAACATAACTAGTGAGATGACAGCAGATGCTGTGAAAAGTGCTGTTATGATTATCATCATAATGCCAACAGGAATACTCTCGTTAAGCCCAGTCAGAGATGAAATCCATCCACTAAAGAAAAAAATGACAAACTTTATTACAGTGGTGCACTACATATTTCCTTTTAAAGAAACCTTTGTAACCTTCTGGTTCTGTTCTGACTTGACAAAAGTAATGAAAATTATAAAATGTAAACAGTCAGTTTTATAAAGTACTTCTAGAAGTTCCGTTCCTAAATTATGTAGTCTTAAAGTTAGGGCACATCTACACTACAAACTTTTGCCAATGTAAGTTACATCTGCATAAAGCTGCCACAGTTAGTATATTGCTTGTGTGCATGCATACTTGGCTCCTTGCATCAGCACCGCGCACACTCACCAGGAGTGCTTGTGTCAATACGCAGTGTGGAGCAGCACGGGTAGGTATCCCAGTGTGCAACTCACCACTGTCCAGCACAATGTCTTTTGGGAAGTTTTGGCAATGCATGGGGAGGACAGAAGAGAGTCATGCAGGACTGAATGGGACTGTGGGATCAAGTTCCCATCATGCACCTTTCTCCACCCCATAATACCATTTCTATCACATAATTTTCATGCCTACTTTGAAAATCCCACAAACCCTCGTGGAACTTGTCACTGTCTACCACCACCTACAATAGCATGGAGCCTGCATAGCTCTACACTACTGGCACGAGCACTACAAACTACAGGATGCACGATCCTCTGGTATTTACAGAGCCGCAAGAGGAGCTGTGGGGAACATGACTATTTTCTGGAAGACAGACTGCTGTGGGACATAGAGCAAACCAATTCAATATTGTTAGTGGCATGCACAGAACAGATACAAACAGTGGAGCGCCACTTCTGGGCCTGAGAAATGGGCACTCACTGGCAACACTGTAAAAAAAACTTGCAGGTTTCCTGGTTAAGAAAATATATACACCTTTACCCCAATATAACGCTGTCCTCGGGAGCCAAAAAATCTTACCGTGTTATATCGAACTTGCTTTGATCCACCAGAGTGCGCAGCCCCGCTCCCCCCCGGAGCACTGCTTTACCGCTTTATATTCGAATTCGTGTTATATCGGGTCGCGTTATATCACGGTAGAGGTGTATATGAGATGACCAAATCCATTCTGTCAGAGACACGCTGCTAAAAGAACCTCAATGGCAAACAAAAAAGTAACATACTATGTATACAAGTTGTTATAAATGCTTACACTTCCAAAGGGGGAAAAAACCCAGCCTCAAATATACGAACAGTAGGAAATGGATTAATCTCACACGAACACTGGCAAACAGAGAAGAATTAACCGTTGTCACACAAACATCCTTGAGTAGCGCTGATCTGCTAGGAAAACATATGCATTTGAGAGTGTCTGGACATATGTGTATGTAAGGTATGTGTCTTTGCTCTGTCTTTTTTGCAGTACTGAGTTTGGCATTATTGTCTCTTAACTGGTTTTCACAAAGTTGATTTTGATCCATATTAAAAGTGGTGCAGGTACTGACACTATTTTTTGGAAACTTCAGCAAACTATCTTCAATCTTAATTTCAGCATTTCTTAACTCTGAAGTGGTCGACTTTGAAACGTTAACATTCTTTCAGAGTAGTTTTTAAATTGATACAATGTATATTTACAGTGCCCAGCATGTTTTGGGTGATGTATACAGTCAACGATTTTTTTTTTTTTAAACAAAAAAAGACGGTTACTCACCGTTGTAACTGTTGTTCTTCGAGATGTGTTGCTCATATCCATTCCATTAGGTGTGTGCGCGCCGCGTGCACGATCGTCGGAAGATTTTCTACCCTAGCAACACCGGCGGGTCGGCTGTGGAGCCCCCTAGAGTGGCGCCTTCATGGCGCTGAATATATACCCCAGCCGACCCGGCGCCCCCTCAGTTCCTTCTTGCCGGCTACTCCGACAGTGGGGACGGGGGGCGGGTTTGGAATGGATATGAGCAACACATCTCGAAGAACAACAGTTACAACGGTGAGTAACCGTCTTTTCTTCTTCGAGTGCTTGCTCATATCCATTCCATTAGGTGACTCCCAAGCCCAACTTAGGTGGTGGGGTCGGAGTGAGACATTGCTGTGTGCAAAACCGCTGATCCGAAAGCAGCATCGTCTCTGGACTGTTGCACTAGTGCATAGTGAGCTGTAAATGTGTGGACTGATGACCAAACCGCCGCTCTACAAATGTCCTGGATCGGAACATGTGCCAGGAAAGCAGTCGAGGAAGCTTGGGCCCTCGTGGAGTGAGCGGTGAGGTGCGGTGCTGAGACACCTGCCAGGTCATAGCAAGTCCGGATGCAAGACGTAATCCAGGAGGATAGTCGTTGTGAGGAGACCGGTGAGCCTTTCATTCGGTCGGCCACTGCAACGAAGAGTTGCGTCGTCTTTCTAAAGTGCTTTGTGCGGTCAATATAGAAGGCCAGGGCCCTTCTTACGTCCAGGGAATGCAAACGTTGATCCTGGCGAGTGGCATGTGGTTTAGGATGAAAGACCGGGAGAAATATATCCTGGTTGATATGAAAAGGAGAAACCACCTTAGGGAGAAAGGCAGGATGTGGACGAAGCTGCACTTTATCCTTATGAAAAACTGTGTAAGGGGGCTCAGATGTAAGCGCCCTGAGTTCAGAAACGCGCCTTGCTGAGGTGATGGCTACGAGGAAGGCTGTCTTCCAGGATAGGTACAGAAGTGAACAGGTGGCCAGTGGCTCGAATGGAGGACCTGTGAGCTTGGAGAGAACCAGGTTGAGGTCCCACGTCGGAACGGGCTGACGTTGTTGTGGGTACATCCGGTCTAAGCCCTTGAGGAATCTAACGACCATCGGGTTAGAGAATACCGAGGACGCGAGTTCCCCTGGGTGAAAAGCCGATATAGCGGCCAGGTGAACTCTAATTGAAGATATCGCCAACCCCTGCTGTTTTAGGGCGAGGAGATATTCCAAAATGAGAGGAATAGGTGCCTGCAACGGGGGCGCGGCTCGTTGTTCGCACCAACAGGAGAACCGCTTCCACTTGGCCAGGTACGTGGTCCATGTTGAGGGCTTCCTACTGCTCTGCAGAATCTGTTGGACAGAGTGCGAGCACTGCTGCTCTGCCTGGGTGAACCATGGAGCAGCCACGCCGTGAGGTGGAGTGATTGTAGGTCGGGGTGACGCAGCCGGCCGTGGTCCTGAGAGATGAGATCCGGACATAATGGAAGCGGGATCGGTGTCTAAACCGAGAGTTCCAACAGTGTGGTGTACCAATGTTGTCTCGGCCACGCCGGAGCGACCAGAATTACCTGTGCCTGGTCTCTGCGCAATTTGAGCAGTACCTTGTGGACCAGAGGAAACGGAGGAAAGGCATAAAACAGGTGGTCTTTCCAGGGAAGGAGAAACGCATCCGAGAGGGAGCCCGGAGCTCGACCTTGCAGGGAGCAGAACACGTGGCACTTCCTGTTGTCTCGAGATGCAAACAGGTCTATCTGGGGAAACCCCCACTTCTGGAAGACGGAATGTATGATGTCCGGACGGATAGACCACTCGTGCGTCTGGAAGGACCTGCTGAGTCGGTCCGCTAGAGTGTTCTGGACTCCAGGGAGGAACGATGCCGTGAGATGGATTGAGTGGGCGATGCAGAAGTCCCACAGGCGAATGGCCTCTTGGCATAGAATTGACGAACGTGCTCCTCCTTGCTTGTTGATGTAAAACATGGCCGTGGTGTTGTCGATGAGAACTAACACACAGCGGCCACGTAGGAGATTGAGAAATGCCTGGCACGCCAGGCGCACCGCCATCAGTTCCCGAACATTGATGTGCAGGGCTAACTGGGGTGCAGTCCACAGGCCCTGGGTATGGTGTTCGTTGAGATGGGCGCCCCAACCCAGAGATGAAGCGTCTGTGACCAGGTGCAGAGAGGGTTGTGGGGCGTGAAATGGCATCCCCTCGCAGACCACATTGTGATCTAGCCACCAGGTGAGGGAGGTCAGGACCGAGTTCGGGACCATGACCACCATGTTCAGGCTGTCCCGATGTGGACGGTATATTGATGACACCCAGGTTTGAAGTGGGCGAAGCCAAAGTCTGGCATGCCTGGTTACGTACGTGCAGGAAGCCATGTGACCCAGCAGGGTAAGGCACGACCTCACCGTGGTAGTTGGGAAGGCCTTGAGCCCTTGAATGAGGCTCGTGATGGTGCCAAAGCGGTTGTCTGGCAGGATGGCTTGTGCACGTCTGGAGTCTAGAACTGCGCCGATGAATTCTATTCTCTGGGTAGGTTCTAGAGTGGATTTGTCCTTGTTGAGTAGGATGCCCAACTCGTTGAATGTGTGCACTATTATGTGGACGTGAGCTTGAACTTGCTCTTTGGTGCGACCGCGTACCAGCCAGTCGTCTAGGTACGGGAACACCTGTATCCCTTGTCGACGAAGGTACGCTGCCACGACAGCCATACATTTCGTGAACACTCTTGGGGCCGAGGATAGGCCGAAGGGAAGGACTGCAAATTGGTAGTGCACCGTGTTTACCACGAATCGCAGGAAGCGTCTGTGAGGTGGGTAAATTGCGATGTGAAAGTATGCGTCTTTCATGTCGAGGGCGGCGAACCAGTCTCCAGGATCGAGGGAAGGGATAATGGCCCCCAAAGAGACCATGCGGAACTTCAACTTTACTACGAATTTGTTGAGTCCGCGCAAGTCCAAGATGGGTCGCAGACCTCCTTTGGACTTGGGAATGAGGAAGTACCGGGAATAAAATCCCCTGCCCCTTAACTCCACTGGAACCTCCTCTATGGCCCCCATAGCAAGGAGCGTAGAAACTTCCTGTATAAGAAGTTGCTCGTGAGAAGGGTCCCTGAAGAGGGACGGGGAAGGGGGGGAGGAGGGGGGGATTGAAGAAAACTGGATAGCGTATCCCCTGTCCACCGTGCGAAGGACCCAACGGTCCGAAGTTATAAGGGACCAAGCACGGTGGAAATGGGAAAGGCGATCTCGAAAGGAGGGGGCTGGATCCTGGGGGATGACTGGGGCGCCGTCCTCGACCGCACCTTCAAAAGTTCTGCCTGGGGCCTGAAGGTGGTCTAGGTGGCCCCTGGTTCTGGCCGGGTTGAGGGCCGGTCCACCTTCTTCTACCACCTCGCCCTCGCCTCCGGGCCGAGTCCTGTCTCTGACGAGGCGGGGGGGGGGGGGTAGAAGCGCTGAGGCTGCGGCCTAAATGGCCTGCGCTGAGGGCCCGCAACATGCATCCCCAGGGAACGCATGATTGTCCTGGAGTCCTTGAGGCTCTGCAGGCGAGAGTCCGTCTTTTCTGAAAACAACCCTTGTCCTTCGAAGGGCAGATCCTGCAGGGTTTGCTGCAGTTCCTGAGGCAGACCCGAAACCTGGAGCCAGGAGATCCTCCGCATAGCGATACCTGATGCCAGGGTTCTCGCAGCAGAGTCCGCTATGTCTAAGGAGGCCTGTAAGGAGGTCCGAGCCACCTTCTTACCCTCCTCTACCATGGCTCCAAACTCCTCCCTGGACTCTTGGGGAACCAACTCCTTAAACTTCCCCATAGAGTTCCAGGAGTTAAAGTTGTAGCGGCTCAGGAGCGCCTGCTGGTTCGCCGCTCTAAGTTGCAGCCCTCCGGCTGAGTAAACTTTACGGCCGAACAAATCGAGGCGCTTCGCCTCCTTTGATTTAGGCGCTGCAGCCTGCTGACCGTGGCGCTCTCTTGCGTTCACTGATGCCACCACCAGTGAACACGGTTGGGGGTGGGTATACAAGTACCCGTAGTCTTTAGACGGGACAAAGTATTTCCTTTCCACCCCTCTCGCTGTGGGTGGGATAGAGGCAGGAGTTTGCCATATCGTAGCTGCATTGGCTTGTATCGTGTGGATCAGGGGTAACGCCACCCTCGATGGGGCATCCGCTCCGAGGATATTCACGATAGGGTCCTGCACCTCCACTATCTCCTCCGCCTGCAGGTCCATATTACGGGCCATCCTACGCAGGAGATCCTGGTGAGCCCGAAGATCTATTGGAGGTGGACCTGTGCATGATGTGCCCGCCACTGCCTCATCCGGAGAGGAAGAGGAAGATGCCTCCGGTGGTACAGGATCCAAGGGAGGGTCCTGGTCTCCCTGCTCCTGGGCCGGAGCATCACCTGTGCTTGGGTCCAGGGCGTCAGGTGGTGCGGACACGGAAGCCTCCATGCCCCCTGGCGGAGGCCGAGAGATGGTGGACTCCGGGGCCCTTCTAACGGAGTGACCCGAGCGAGAGGTCGAGGGTATTGGAGCCCCTTGCTCCTGATGGTACGCCCACGGGGTCCAAAACGACCAGTGAGATGGGCCATGAGAATGGTCCTCTGTTATCTCCTGCCAATGGCCCAAGTCCTGTTCCTCGGCTTGCCCTTGAGGGGGATATGCCGATCTCGATAGGTCCTCCGAGGAGCGAGACACCGATCTTGATGGCCATGGCGGTGCCGAGAGAGTCGAAACGATTCCCGTGGGCTGCGGTGCCGCACGGTGCCAGTCCGGAGATGATCTATCTCTACGCGGTGCCGGCGAACGGTGCCGGGACCGCGATCGGTGCCGATGACCTCGTCGGTGCCGGGAGCCGGATCTGGACCTCGACGAGGACCTGGAGTATGCCCGGTGCCGGGAGCGGCCTCTCGACGTCGAGCGTCGACCGTAGCGGTGCCGAGAACTACGTCTCGACGTTGATCGGTGCCGACGATCGTAGCGGTGCCGAGACGTAGAGCGGTGCCGCGACGAAGATCTTGGCTGCGAGTACGACCGGTGCCGAGGTGATATTCGGCGCCGGGACTGCGAGCGGCGTGGGGACCTGCTTCGGGACCTGGACCGGTGCCGAGGTTCCAGCCCTTGCGATGGAGGGCGCATCAAGGCAGGTTTCCCCCTCGACTGGACCGGGCGAGTCAACGGTGCCGTCGGTGCCGGTGGTTGAGGCGGTGCCGGCTCCGTGAGAGCTATTAAGTCTCTCGCCGCCGCGAAGGTCTCTGGAGTCGACGGGAGGCACTGTATCACCGCCGGTCTCGGTGGAGACACTATCTGCACCGGACTCAACTGCCTCGGCGCCGGAGTCGACAGTGCTGGAGGCACCTGTTTTCGGTGCTCCACCGGCGGACTCGGCTCTACCCCCGGCACTGGGGGAGCCGGCGTCTTCGGCACGGAGGCCCCCGTCTTATGGGCTTTTTTATGCCCCGGGGATAATGACCGGCGACGAGGCACTTGCTGTGCTTGCGGTGCCGACGAGGTCCGGTGCCGGGGAGGCTTGTCCGACGCCACTCGCGTGGTCGGCATGGCCGGTGCCGCCGGGGCACTGCGCACCGAGGCGCTAGGTGCCGGGGCCTGACTTGTAGAGGGAGCGTCCGGACTAAGTGCCGCCTCCATCAGGAGTTGCCGGAGCCGAAAGTCCCGCTCTTTCTTGGTCCTTGGTCTGAAGGCCTTACAGATCTTGCACTTATCTGTTTGATGGGACTCTCCCAGGCACTTCAGACAGGAGTCGTGCGGGTCGCTCGTGGGCATAGGCTTAGCGCAGGAGGCGCACTGCTTGAAGCCGGGAGCGTTGGGCATGAGCCCGGCCCCGCGGCCGGGGGAGAAAGGGGGAGACGACCCCCTTAATCCCCTGAACTACTATAACAACTAGAACAACTTTTAAAAACTATTTAACTATTTAACTATAAACACTAGAACTATAACTATAACTATAACTGCGAATAACTAACTAAGCTAGGGAGAGTGGAGAACAGCTATGCCGCGCTCCACAGTTCCAACGACCGTCAGGGGCGGTAAGAAGGAACTGAGGGGGCGCCGGGTCGGCTGGGGTATATATTCAGCGCCATGAAGGCGCCACTCTAGGGGGCTCCACAGCCGACCCGCCGGTGTTGCTAGGGTAGAAAATCTTCCGACGATCGTGCACGCGGTGCGCACACACCTAATGGAATGGATATGAGCAAGCACTCGAAGAAGAATGAAAATTTCCCACAATAGAGCATGCCAGCTAAATATAGTACTACCCAAACTTTATTTCCCCTTCTCTAACTATCCTATATTTACAGGAATGTCACTCTTGGAAAATAAGTGGCTTAGAAATCTCTCATAATAACAATGATTAAATACTGCAACACTGTACAAAAGTAGACCAATGTCCAGAACACAGAAAGGTGAAAGTGGAGGGTTAAATTAAGTGGGGAGGGGTGGAGAAGAGAGGGAAAGGTAAGGGGTATAAAATACATCCACAGAAAAAGATAAGGAAAAAACTACATCAACCAACAGAACCTCAAGAATGTTTCCTCAAAACAAACAAAACTCTCAAGCGATATCTTAAAAGAAAACAAACCTCAGATTCTGTAGCACAAAGAATAAGGATTTCTCCCTATAATCTAAATTTAAGCAAACAGTGTTTTGTCTGCCTTGAGATTTGCACCAGAAACTGCTTTGCTTGAATAAGTAGGAGCAGTGATGTGAACTAACTGAAGATCTGCCAGATCATAGCTATAAGAAATGCAATCAGATAGCCATTTAAATATGGCCCTTTTCATAAATGCAGTGTCAAAAGAATTGAACATTTGTACTTAGTTTACAATTAAATAACCGATTTAATGCCCTTTTAATGTAGAGTTTGTGGAGATATGCAGGAATAGGAAAAATATTAATATGACAGTAAATGCAATTAGGTCAAAATGTTTTAGCATCTGTGCAAAGGAATCAATGCTAATTCCAGAAAACCACCTAACCCTTGTAAAAACTTGTCTAAAGGTAAATCAATTACCAGAACCTTAAGCTCAGAAACAACAAAACCTACACACATTGCAAATGGCTCAAAAGGAGCTTTTATTGGCTTTGTCAGAACCACATAACTATCCCATGGCAGAGGGTGAATTTTTAACTAGAGGTCTCAAAAGTATCATGGCTCCCCATGAACATGACAACAGGTGGCTGCAGAGGTCCCTGGTCTACATTCAGCTAGCTCATTGTGAATTAAAACACATGATAAACATAAATGGACTTGATCTTTGATCCTGATTCAAAAGGCAGAAGGACAGTCAAGTAGTTTAAGGGAGGCATTTAAAGGATCCATGTAGACCTGATTGCACCAAATCACAAATAGACATGGGAATTCTCCAAAAAGGGACATCTTTATGGAGTTTAATGTACCCATCCTACACACACCCACATTATACATCATTGCAAGCTTTTTTTAATGTACATTTAGATGAGGTATGATGGGGAGCTGCCAAATGGTGCCGTAAGCCAGCAGACAAGATGAAACAACGGTACTAAAAAGAGTGTCATTTTTTGCACAGTTCCAGAAACACAACATGATAATGACTAGTTTTTACTGTTAATTTCAACACCTTAATGTGGCATTTATTGATCAAAGCTACCAAATGACAATGTATTTTTATTGGTTTTGCATGGGCAATTATTTTTTCTATAAATGATTAAGCTGTTTAGCATGTGACAAAAATCAACATTTTGCAATACGCTAACATGAAATATTTTCACATCGCATATATAATTGTCAAAGTGTTAATTTTCTATACTTTCAATTGAAATTTGCTGAGCAGATCAATCACATCTCACACTGAAGGTTGTGCAGCAGTAGATTGAGTGCCCATAGTTTGTAATGCATCATGAGTAGATATAAATTCATGTGAATCCCTAACCTAATGCTTCTCCATTTGTAAGCTTTGAACATACAATGCACAGTCTCATATGCCTAGTAGAATGTTTTAATTTGTAATTCTCTATCCATACACTACCCTTTGAAATACTCTAGAAACTAGCTTTTTAATTCAGCGAGACTTATGCATAGGTAGGTATTAACATTACAGATGACAACATATTATGAACATTACTCCTGGGGGAATTCTGCACCAAAAAACAAAAACAAAAATTCTGCACACAATATTTTAAAATTCTGCAAATTTTGTCAAAACAACACTACATAATCATGGCAGTTTCAATTATTTTGGTAATTTATATCAAATTACCTGTCAGCAAGTATGTCTGTAACAATACAGACTCACAAAAATTCCCCCAGGAGTAGAGAGTTAAAGAAAACCCTCTTCCTGATTCTCTGCCGCCTCACTCCCCCAGAGCCCAACCGGGAGGGTGGGGACACAGACACCAGCTCCCCTCCCTCCCAGAACCCAGCTGTGCCCCCCAAGCCTCTCTTTGAGAATCCAGCCATGCCCTCCCAGCCCAACCCCCCTCCCTCTCTCCCAGAACCCACCACAGGCCCCACCCAGCCCAGCCCCCTCCCTTTCTTCCAGAACCCAGCTGTGCACCCCCTGCTCCGACATCCTCCCCTCCCTCCCCCAAAAAAATGTAGATGATGAACTGGTTCCTGTACTCCTCAAGGGCCCAATGGCACCTGAGTTTCTACAAGTCCTTATTTGTGCTTGTACCAATAGAGGTTGCTACTCAAATCAACTCTGGTTTTAGTCAGAACAATCTTCCCTGCACAGAACTGCATATATACCAAGGCAATGAACAGTGTGGTAACCCACACACTCTCAGAGATCATAATAACAAACAAGACGATGATGATGACTAGAAACATCACCATCCCTATTTCATTTCAATAATTCCTGAACAAGTTTATAATTAGATTTTGTTTTACCCTTTAGATTGTTGTTGTGAAGTCCAATTTCAGGTCTTGAAATAATACATAAAGTCACTAAACCAACAAATGAATGCAAATATTTCAAAGTGATCATTTGAACATGTTGATGGTGCCATTGCTAATCCCTGTTTCTATGGTAACAGCACCACTTGACAGCTCCACATCATACCTCATCTTAAAGTAAACATAAAAAGCTTTCAAATTATGTGTGCTCTTAGAGAGGGTTCATTAGGTCTACTAAATTGATCATGTCTGCCACTCGCCTAAAATCGTTTCCACTTTTCGATATGTACTTTGGATACTTTTGGGGATCCTACTAATTGGAGCTTGCCTCTGGATTACCTCCAGACTAGCAAAGCTCAATGGTTCTGTTATACTGATGTAAAGTGATGGTTCTTGTGATGTTTGCCTCCACTGGGGATATCAGGGTCCACTGAAGTTGATTTACATGAAGACTTGCCATGGCTATTATGAATACAGCCGAAGCCCTGCCTGCCAGCATTTGTAGCCTGGTCCAGGTTGACACATACTAGTTCCAACTTTTGCGGTGTCAGACTTTAACATCCTCAATCCTGCCGAGGCAGGAAGATCTCAAGTTGAGCTCTGTCTAGCAAAGTTCCTATGTATTCCAACTGTTTATGGGAGACAAGCAAGGGGTTGCTTTGTGTAGTTTATCATGACTTCTAATCACTCCAGTGCTTTGGTGGGGACATGTAGTGATTGTTAGCCAACTTCTTCAGTGGTGTCCTTGGTCAGGCAAACATTCCAACAGGAGAAAATATGTAATCCCATTCCTGTACATACAGTCCTTACTATAGTCAAACATTTCATGAAAACATGTGGTGCTGAAGCCAGCCCATAAATCAATACACAAAAATAATCCTATTCCTCTATGAAGATGACCTCAGTCAAATGTCTGGGAGTCTCAGGATGCTTCTGTGGGAGCAGAGATTTCAGGTAATTCCCACTAAACCTGATGGTTATCTGGGTGATCCTCTCCAAACAATCCTTGTAAATCATGCTTGTCATATTTGACTCCAAGATTTAAAATCCATCTACCTTGATCTTCTATGAGAGAAACCTTCCTGGTACAGTCACATTTCTTGAAGCCACTGAGCTGCCTGCCTTCCTCCTTTGCAGGTGAGGAGGACATCATACCAAAATAGATAAAACTAAAACCTGTGCTGAGTGCTCAAAATATGCTGATGCACTCTTAAAAGTGCTGATGGCTCACAAGCCGAGTACTGATTAACCAAAACTCTAAAAAGAATTCATCCAAAAGCTGCTCAATGTAAAACTTTGATTTGGGCCTCAAAGTATCAAGTACTAACAGATGATTCAATGAGCACTTGGTTCTATGGGCAAAGCCTCAACATATCAGAGCCTCAACACAAATGCGCCAAGACAATGATTCTGCATAAATCAAAAACTTTCCAAAGAAAACAAAACCAGTGAGAAAGGGGGTACTGACCCTAAGAGACCAGCAGATTAGACAGTATGATTCAAAGGCTTGACAGCATTCAGTGCTCTGGGGCCATGCAGCCTGAAGCATCAACAAACTGGAAGGAAGTCACATATCAGAAAAGGATACTATCTTGATAAAAGACAGAATATACAATTCCCTTGTCTGCCGGCTTTCCAAAAGGAACCTACTGGAAGTTTTAAACAATGGCAACTGATGGTGCAGCACAGACCAATAAAAGGGAAGAATCTCGCATGCTATCATCCAGTACTGCAGATAGCCAAAATATTTACAATTGGTGAGGTCAACCCTGTCTTGTGTTGCAAACACAAGACCCAAAAGCAAGACCTCACCAGTCTTGTCTGAAAATGGATACTGACCGTCAAAAGGTAAGTCCTCAATAGACTGCTGAATGTCCAGAGCTATCCCAAAATCACATAACCAGGATGCCCTTCTCCTAATAACTGCGCAGGCCAGGGGTTGGCAACCTTTCAGAAGTGGTGTGCCAAGTCTTCATTTATTCACTCTAATTTAAGGTTTCACGTGCCAGTCATACATTTTAACCTTTTCAGAAGGTCTCTTTCTATAAGTGTATAATATATAAATTAAACTATTGTTATATGTAAGGTTTTTTAAATGTTTAAGAAGCTTCATTTAAAATTAAATTAAAATGCAGAGCCCCCCAGACTGGTGGCCTGGCCCGGGCAGTGTGAGTGCCACTGAAAATCAGCTCGCATGCCGCCTTCGGCACGTGTGCCATAGGTTGCCTACCCCTGGTGTAGGCCATAGTCCTCGAGAAAGCATATGCAGCTTCTAGAGCAGACGAATTAAGTCTGTGCCACCACCTGTTTCTCAGTTAATAAGGCCCTGAATGACTCCTTTGTATCATCCAGCAATTTGTCTGACAATTTTGACATCACCGCCCCATTAAGAAAATCATATTTTCCAAGAAGGGCTTGCTGTCCTCATCTGGAGCAAAGTAGTAGAATAAATCTTTCTCCTTAATGCATTCAGTCTCCTCACCATTTTTTCTTTTGGGGTAGACTTGAATTTCCCCTGCCACAATCTCTCATTAGCGGCTGTGACAATTAGGGAGTTTGGTGCTTGGTGGAAGTAAAAATAACCACAAACTCCTGAGATGGGACATGGTACTGTTTATCAGTATGTTTGGCTACTGGAGTAGTGTGAGCCAGGTTTTCACCAGTTGCAGAAAGGCATCATTAATCAGGATGGCTACACCCTTCCTGGCATAGATTCTTGGAAGATATTCAGTAACTTGTGGGTATTTTCCTATACCAGTTCAGGTTCAATACCTAGGACGGTAGCCATTTTCCTAAGTCTTGGTAGGATTTAAAATCCTCCAGGACTGGAGAAGACAAAGTCAGCAGTGTTGAATTGTCTGGAGAGGACAAAGACAGGGCCAATGGTTCTTCGAGGCAAAAGCTGATTGTCTGGCAAGGGCTCCCCCTCAAGAAGAGGGACAGATATTGTGCCTTTTCTTAATGTGCTCCTCACCAAGACCCAAAAAGCCGCATGTATGCAGTTCACTATTAGGAATGGAGACCTCACACCACAGGCAGCGCTTAAAACCCAGAAAACATTACATAACTCACTAAAACTAACACTACACTATTACAAGTACTAACTATTTACATTACAAGGATTCAGCAAGTAGATATGATGCAGAAAATAAACCGTGAAAAGAGAACTGCACAGGGAGCTCTAACATAGGCCAGTGGCAATAAGAAGGAACGGGGAGGTGGAGGGGGGGGTCAGGGCAGTGCCTTTATATAGCCTTGTGAGGGACCACGAGGCGGCGCAGGGCACATGTGCTTCCCCAACAGGTACTGCTGCAGGGGAAAAGGTTTTGGGCTCTGAGCATCCTCCAGATCATCTGAAAAACTACAGTAACTACTCACTTAAAATTGTCCCAGTTAACGCTGTTTCATTGCTGATCAATTAGAGAACTTAAAGTTGCACAATGCTCCCTTATAACATTGTTTGGGAGCCGCCTGCTTTGTCCACTGCTCGCAGAAAGAGCAGCCCATTGGAGCTAGCTGGTGGGGGCTTGGAACCAGAGTGGACTGGCAGCCCCCCAATCCCCTAAGATCCCTGTGCAGCAGCCACCCAGCAAGCTATCAATTGCCAGGCAGTTCAGCTGTTCCTCCACCCAACGCCCTGTGCTGCTCCTGCCTTCTACCTTGGAGCTGCTCCTGGGAGCCTCCTGCTTGTTGTGTGATGGGAGGGGAAATGGGGTGCTAATGTCAGGGTGTCCCCCTCCCCACACTCCTTTACCCCATCTTCACAGAAGAAGGGGGGGATGGGACACTACAGGGCTCAGGATGGAGGAGCTTGCTGGCAGCAGCTGCTGCCTCAACTTGCTGATCTACTTAAAAAGGCAGTGTACTTAAGAGTGGGATCAGCGTACTTGAAGGGGCAATGCGCATCTCTCTGTCTCTCTCTCACATGGTGTGTGTCTCTGTCTCTCTCTGCCATGCTGTCTCCCCTCCCTCCATTCCTGCTGCCTTGTAGAGTGTGAAGCTACATTAACGTGTTAACCCTTGAGGGCTCAGCTGAGTGCTAGTTCATCATTTAGCAATAAGGCATTCCCTGGGAAATATCCCACCCCTGTCCACCCTCTGACTTCACCACCTCAACCAAGCTTCACAATCATCATTGCTGTCTACAGTATTAAACTGTTTGTTTAAAACTTATACTGTGTCTTTTATAGTCTTTTGTCTGGCGAAAAAAGTTTCCCTGGAACCTAGTCCTCCTCCCCCTTTACATTAATTCTTATGGGGAAACTGGATTTGCTTAACATTTTGCTTAAAGTCGCATTTTTCAGGAACATAACTACAGCGTTAAGCGAGGAGTTACTGTACTTCAATTTACTGTCAAATGTGAATCAAGGCTGGAATAAGCACACATACTCTCACCAATTCAGAACACTTAACTTCCTTGTATCATGCCCATTTGCTTCTAAATCCTTTAAAAGTAAGCAGCCAGGATGCATGCCATTGGTTAGCAAGGTATCCCCAACATAATATTTTTGTTTTCACATTCCAATATGTTAATATAAACTGAAGTTGTTACAGAAGTCCGCTTGATTGAAATGTTAGTTATTGCGAGTGAAGCATAACTGAAAATTACATTAGTGAACACATTACATCTCGTTCTGTATGTTATTACCACCCAAGTTATTTTTAAGATTTCTTTTCTTAGTTTTATTCTAAATATAGGGCAAGTCACATACATAAACACAGTCAATGTGATGTCTGAGCAGTTGATATGAAACTGGGACAGTTAGGGGCTTAGGGTGAAAGTTAACATTCTGGTCACCCTAATATCTGGAATACCTGCCTCTCCAGATATCTTTGGGATAGATTTTTCCTACAATAAGAAGCACTCTACAATATCTTGCCCCCTCATCACCAAAACGCCAAATGAAAAATATTACCTACTAAATTATTTCTCTGCATACACCTATTGTCTTTTACACTGAGATTTTTAAAACACCAGTTTTATTGTTTGATATGTAACTCAAAACTGAATAAAGCTAATCACTCACCAGTTACCCCATCCTTGAAATCCCGCAGCCTGGAGTACATGTACAGCAAATTGACAGATATATACAAAGAAGAACACAAAGAATCTGAAAGAACTGTCACTCCTGAAAGAGAAAACAAAGAAGCTGGTCAGGAAGTTAAAATCATATTCAAATACACAACTACATTACCCAAGTAACTTTTTCCAACCATACAAATTACTGGAGAACAGATTTTATAGACTGATTTAGACTATATTTAAATACCAAATGGTAGCTCTTTGTATCTACATGAGCTTCTACTCTGAAAAGTGATGACATTTTTACATAATCTTCTTAATTCTGCTTCTCTATATTTAGAATCACAGAAGTGGTAGGACTGGAAGGGACTTCAAGTCATCCTCAAGTCCAACCCCCTGCATTGAGGCAGGACCAAGCAATTCTAGACCATCCCTGACAGGTGTTTGTCTAATCTGTTCTTAAAAACTTCCAATGATGGTGATTCCACAATCTCCCTTGGAAGCCTATTCCAGTGCTTAACTATCCTTATAGCTAGTTTTCTCTAATATCTATCCTAAATCTCCCTTGCTACAGTTTAAGCTGATTACTTCTAGTCCTATCTTCAGAGGACAAGGAGAACAACTGATCACCATCCTTTTATAACAGTCATTAACATATTTGAAGATTATCAGGCCCCACACCTCAGTTTTTTTTTCTATAACCAAACATGGCCAGGTTTTTTTAAACCTTTTTTCATAGTTCAGGTTTTCTAAGCCTTTTATCATTTTTGTTGCTCTCCTCCTGACCCTCTCCAGCTTGTCCACATCTTTCCTAAAGCGTGGAGTCCAGAACTGGACACAGTACTCCAGCTAAGACCTCGCCAATGCTAAGTAAAGCGGGACAATGACTGCCTGTGTCTTACATACAACACTCCCGTTAATACATATCAGAATAAGAGTCTTTTCGTAATTGCATCACATTCTTGACTCTCATTCAATATGTGATCCTCTATAACCCCCAGATCCTTTTTAGCAGTATTAACGCCTAGCCAATTATTCTCCATTTGGTAGTTGTGCATTTGATTTTTCCTTCCTAGAAGTAGTACTTTTTGCACTTGTCTTTACTGAATTTCATCTTGTTGATTTCAGACCAATTCTCCAAATAACAAGGTTGTTTTTTATTCTAATCTTATCCTCCAAAGTGCTAGCAACCTCTCCCAGAGTGGCATCATCAGCAAATTTTACAAGCATACTGTCCACTCCATTATCCAAGTCACTAATGAAAATATTGAATAGCACCAGACCCAGGTCAGAGACTGCTCTGGGACCCCACTAAATACATCCCCCCAGTTTGACAGAGAACCACTGATAACTACTCTTTGTGTAAAGTCTTTCAACGAGTTGTGCACCCACCTTATAGTAATTTCATCTAGCTTGACCACATTTCCATAGTTTGCTTAGGAGAATGTCATATTGGGCTGTGTCAAAGACCTTATTAAAATCAAGACATATCACACCTACAGAGTTTCCCCCCAATCCACTAGGTCAGTATCCCTCTCAAAGAAGAAAATCAGGTTAATTTGGCATGATTTGTTCTTGACAAATTCATGTTGGCTGTTCCTTATAACTATCACCCTCTGGGTGCTTTCAAATTGATTGTTTAATAATTTGCTCCAGTATCTTTCCAGGTATCAAAGTCAGGCTGACTAGTCTACAGTTCTTCTTTGCTCCCCCTTCTAAAGACTAGTATTATGTTTGCCCCTCTCCAGTCCTCTGGGACCTCATACATCCTCCATGAATGCTCAAAGAGAATAGTTAATGGTCCTGGGATTGCTTCAGCTAGTTCCAAAAGTACCCTAGGATGAATTTCATCAGGCCCTGCCAACTTGAATATATCAAATTTAAATGTTCATTAACTGTTCTTTCCCTATTTTGGATTGCATTTCTTCCCCCTTGTTGGTAATACTGTGTTGAGTATCAGGTCACCTAAAGTATTTATAGAACCTTTTTTATTACCTTTTATGTCTCTTTCTAGGTATAAGTCATTTTGTGCCTATATGCTCGTGCTACGCTTTTGTACTCATCCCTGGTAACTTGTTCATGTTGCCGCTTTTTGT
Organism: Trachemys scripta elegans; assembly: GCF_013100865.1. Taxonomy (NCBI): domain Eukaryota; kingdom Metazoa; phylum Chordata; order Testudines; family Emydidae; genus Trachemys; species Trachemys scripta. The sequence goes on from NC_048303.1 coordinate 41,839,468, forward strand.
AGGATCCCTTTTTGATTTTTAGGTCATTGAAAAACTCCTGATGGAGTTATAGTGGCCTCTTACTATTCTTCCTGTCTTTCCTTTGTACTGGGATAATTTGTCATTATGCCTTTAATATTGTCTACTTTAGAAACTGCCAGCTCTCCTAAACTCCTGTATCCCTTAGATCTTCTTCTCATAGGACCATACCTACCAGTTCTCTGCATTCGTTAAAGTCTGTTTTTTTTTTAAATCCATTGTCCTTGTTCTGCTGCTCTCGCTCTTTCCTTTCATGATCATTTTCACCCAAAATTGCCTTCAACCTTTAGGGCTTGTATACACTTGTGGCAGCGTGTAGGGTACATGTAACTACATGCCACAGTAAAAAGCAGGCTGCGTCCAGACTGTGTTGTTTATCTACACATGGCAGTGAAAGGCTCTGGCAGGTTGGAGACAGAGGAGAAAGGTTCCAGCAACAGGGAGGCAGCAGGACACGACACTACTAAAAATAGCAGTGTAGACATAGGAAACTCTGCTTGGCATCTAGTGAGCCATGAATGGTATATACCCTAGGCTTCTGGCATGTCTGTATTCTACTTGCCTAAACCGTGCCTCATCGTCTACACTGCTATATACACACCCATTCTAGCTGGGTGTGCAGTGTCTGTATTCTACACACTGCCATAAGTATAAACCTACCCTTAGATTAATTTTGTATCTGCTTACAGTGACAAAGACAAGCCTTTGCTGGTTTTGCCTCCATAGTTATTGAACAGCCAACAAAGCTCAGAGAGGGAACTAGAGTCTATTCCTTCTTGTGCATCTTCAACAGAATTGTATACCAAGTTCCTTTCAATTACACCTGTACAAACTCACAGAATGTAGTGGGGCTGCACAGGTGTCTCTGAGGGAATAATTTTGGGGATAACGCATAAGAAAGAGAACTCTGGTTAACGCTCAGATTGGAGTTTGCAGGCCTGGTAGGGGAAAAAATTCACACCTTTTATTTGCAAGCTGAGAACATCTGATACAGAATATACACAGACATAATATACACAGAACCACAATATGTCATTTCTAGTGTTACATTTTCAACTACACTACTGGAACCATTTAGCAACAAAAGAATTCTCATACACCTCATACTACCAGTTTATATACTCACTAACTAGAAAGGAGGACTAAAAACAGGACCAAAAGAAGCAGATCTGGTTCTGAAAAAGTGCATAAGTGATGTTCTTCTGACAGAACTATCAAAAGGCTGTGGAAGTTGGAAGAATTTATATTGCCACACAAGACAGAGATGGGGAAAAACAAAAACAAAAAATTCCCTCTCCGTACCAAAATAATAATTGCTAACCACTATACATTTTCTCCAGTTTAGTTTTAAAAGGTGCAAGCAATGAGTTTTCCACTGCCTCCCTGCAAAAACTATTCCACAGCCAAGTATGTGTGTCTGGGAGTGTTTTCCCTTGTGAAACTTCCTTCCCACTTCTTAGTTATGCCCTTACGTACCATAATAAATAATTCTCCATCCTTGGTGTGTTTACGCCCTTCATTAGGCAAACAATATACATGTTTAGCTCTTTTAATCTTTCCCCATAAGTCAATTTCTTCAGCCTCCTGATCATTTCTATTGCTTCCTTATGAATTCCTTTCGAGTTCTTTTGTGCTCTATATGTCAACACCACTCCAATTAATCTTATTTACCTCTTCTTTTCCTACTTCTTTCCTTGTATGTTAAAGAGGAAAAGATGCATGCCCACCCTGGCAACCTCTTCTGACTTCTTCACACTGCATAACACAAAACATTCACTGGCATAGAGTACAAGGCAGAGAAGGAAGGAGACTGAATGCAGAAGAATCAGCAGGGGATGCTCAGCAGCAGAAGTGTAACTTCCTTTCCTCAAAACAGCAGAGGTGAGGCAAACACCAGTGTCTATTCTTGGTCTGCATGCAGCCCTCCTACTTAAGCAGGAAAAAGACAGGCACTAATATCTATACTAGAAACTCTACAATGGCATAGCTGCAGATGAGTTTCTGTAGTGTAGACTCTACAGTGGCGGAAGGGGTTCTTCCATCGCTGCACTAGGCTTAACTACATCGCACAGGCATGACATTTTTCACAGCCCTGAATAATGTAGTTAAGCTGACCTAACTCTGTAACATAGATTAGCCCTAAGTAATAAAAGGTGCCTAGATACAATCTGCAAAAAAAAAAAAAAAGGAGGGGGGGGGGGGGGGAACCGTTTTAAAAAAAAAAAAAAAAAACATTTCAACTTTTTTTGTGCTGAGGTAGGGGAAAAAGTGGAGAGGAATGTGAAACATATCACTGGGTGCTCACAGTGAGATCTCCTGTCTAGAGCCAAGAATTTTAAAACCTAAAAGAAAGAAGTTTGTTCTTGGCTCTGCTGGGTGGGAAGCAGGTCTGTAGCTATGAAGCCCGGAGTAGTGTACACATTTGGGAGGAAGGTGGGAAGCCTGATGCCATCCACCATTCTCTCCATATCCGCCTCCTGTATAGCCCAGATTAACCTCCATAAACCTTATCCTAGACAGCGTGGGCAGGCCGGCTCAGAAGCAGGAATTTCCAGCCCCAGCGCCAAATCATACTGATTTTCCAATCACCAGGTGGTCTCAAGCCCTTGGGAACTTTGACCCTATGTATGTAGGCTTCCCAGCACTCCCTATTCTCTACAGCCGACTATATACATATAATGGGTTCACTGTTAATCAATCTAAGTTTCCAGCTAAATTTGCTTTTTAGTTAACCACATCATCCCCTGATCATCATCTATGGAAAGCTATGCTGTTGGTTAAAAGGAAAATATACAGAACACAGCAACTGCCTAAGTTATTGAAATATAGGACTGAAAGAAATAATTTTAAAGTTTAAGTCAGTAAAAATATAATGCTTCATTATGATATGAATAGGGTAAGCACTAAAGAATTTCAGAATAAGTGCCCACTCACATACTCGCACAAAACAAACTGTGAATTAAAACCAATTTAGTTATTTCAATGTAAGTTTGTGTGCATACCAGGCCTTAAATCAAGGTGTATTTGCTGAGAACAAGGCTTAAGTTGGTGCTTGTTGGAAAGTGACCACTGAAAAAAATTTAATCGTGAACATTCAGAGTTAGAATGCAACTGTGATAGTAACTGCTCCTTAATTCATGTATGTGGCGGGGGAGGGGGGAACGAAGTATGAGCGCTATGAAGGATATTTAAAACTTTATATTTTTCCTTTGGCCACTTCACTGTTTTGTAGAAAAATAAAAATAAAATCCCACAGACCATTTGAGCCTCCAAGATATCAAAACCTTTACCCAATTCACAATTATTTGCTATAGCATTTCTTTTTTGTATTAGGATTTAACACACTATTGATCAAAGTTCAAATTAGATCCATTGATAAGCTCTCAAGAGTAATCAAAACTCAAAAAAAGTTTATTTCACACACAAACACATAGTTTAGATGTATATAGACAGGGGCGGCTCTATGTTTTTTGCCGCCTCAAGCACAGCAGTCAGGCGGCCTTCGGTGGCACACCTGTGGGCGATCAGCTGGTCACGCGGATTCGGCGGCATGTCTGCGGGTGATTTGCTGGTCCCACATCTTCGGCGTGCCCGCCACCGAATAACCGCTGAAGTCGCGGGACTGGCGGCCCTCCCCGCAGGCATGCCGCCGAAGGCTGCCTGACTGCTGCCCTCACAGTGACGGGCAGACCGCCCCCTCCCCAGCTTGCCGCCCCAGGCACGCGCTTGCTGCGCTGGTGCCGCCCCATATAGAGAGCTCTAAAATATTTAGCTGTGAAACTACTTTTTGAAAGTCATGACTCAGTTTGATTATTAATTTGCTATATCACATTAGAGTTCTGGATTTCTTAAAATAAAAGAAAATCGTACTCCCCAATTTAATTTGATTAATGTACATCAATCATGTATATGGATTTGCAGACTGAGGTATTCTTTTTGTCAATTAACCACAACAAATAAGAGTTACCAGTGTAATTCTAATATCATCAAGTGATATTCACTGAATGTGCTTACTGAGAAGATAGCTCAACTGCTTTTTACAATCAATATATTAGGATGAAAATAAAAAAAGAAAGTACATTGTACTTAATATTTTTAGTAACATCTCACGTTGCTGCAGACGTAGAATGGCAGTTCACTTGCCAGGTCTGATTACTTAAATCTATTTTATGAAGCTCATTTAGAAACTTCATATTTAGTCAGCACTTTACATTTTTAAATTTTAAATATTATACTTATTCAGAACTGGTGGTGATTTTAGAGGTGATAAGATAGAAGCTTGGTGAGAATTTTCCTGATATTTGAAGTCCGGCTAACACAATACCATGACATCCACCCCCCACCAATATCAGTTCTATATCAGTAGTTATATACATTTTTTAAAATGCCATTCCTAATTATTAGCTTCCTAAGCTAGCCTTTCATTATCTGTTTATGCTTTGGATGCAGCAAGTGGGTTAATATGACTTGCCTCTTCAAATAATAATTAATAATAATTCAGGTTAATATGGCAAACTAAGTTGAGTAAAGTTCTACTTAAAGATGAATACATTTCAAAATGCATAATGTGCATTAAAAACATTCAAAACCAGATTGGCGTTACCTGAAGGCTCCATAAAGTGGTCTGTACCAGCAGACAAATGAACAAGGAGTAAAAAGCAAGAACCAGAGGATACTCAATCCAAAATCAACCCCTCGTGCAGGTTCAACACAAAACCAGGCCAAACATCCAAAGATATTTAGAAACAGTGTCACTGCATGGACTGTAGAACAAAAAAATAGTTTGTATTAACCTGAGTTTATGCAATAAATATTTCAATTGTTGAAGTATTACCTAAATAAATGTAAAAGCTTAAACAAAATATATCCACATCACTCTTATATCAACATTCTATCTCTGTAATAGACTAGTCTGCTAGTTTCATACACCTGTCTGAAGTAATGATGAAGTTCCCAGTGTAGTTAAGTACTGAGCAAGTAAATTCAAGATTTTTAGAAAAAATAATATGTAGTATAGAGTTGGGGGGAGGGGGAGATAAATCAAGATTTCATGAAAATAAAACATATTAACCTGCGGCACTGTACATCAGGATTTCCAGCAAGTAGTGATTTATAGCATCAAAGAGTTAAATAGATAAATAAAGCTCTCTCAGCTGCAGTTGCTGACACTTCTGCTACAATAATTACTGGATACAAATCTTTGCAAATACCTTCTTATATACTGTTTAATTATTTTCTCAAAGTCAGACCAGTAAATATGTACAAGAACATGATGCTAGACCATTATTAGATATACAGAAGGCCTGTACTGTTCATGTCTTTTTAAAAAGCTTCTTAAAGTATACAAAGTAGTCTGTATTTAGCAAGTGAAATTCTCATTTGAAAAGAAAAGAATTACAAATCATAAATCCTTCTAACGCAAATGTTATGCTATCTCTCAAATGAAATAGAGCAAAATTAGTATCCTAACACACCTAAATATCCTAAAGTATTTCACACTGAAACAAAACTATGAGAACTAATTCTATAAAAGCATAAATTCATATTGTATGTTCTAATAGTTCTTATAACAACAACAAGAAGAAATATCTGTCACCTTTACTAATACTCAGAACTATAGTTCTCGGCCTCCTATTTTAGTTAATACATGCCAATGGCCTATCAGGTATGAGATATCAAAACAGCTATTAGAGGTTAGCTTTTTTCTAAGGTTTGTTAAAGAATTTAAACCAACATTATAACCCAAGAATTAATGAAAATGCATTTAGATTCTTCAGGGCAGAGAAGAAACAGCAGAAGCAAGAGACACTGGAACTCTTACTCTCCAGGTTGTCTAAGGATAAGAACATTACAGTCTGTGATATGAGCCTCCAGAGGCTAGATGAAGACATGTCCATGCCTCTCTCTTCAGCACTCCCCGGTGGCCAAATCAGGAACAATTTTGCCAACACAAGGGAGACACTGGCCTTGGGGACACAGGGCAAAGTGCAGTAATTATGACTGCCTGACGTCTCTCCCATCTCACACAATCTCTCTCTGGCAGCTAAATTAGGGTGACTGGTAAATTTAAACTCTGGATAACAGTTTTAAGCACCTTTCACCCTATTTACTCCTTCAAATCCAGAGCTGGTAAGCAGCTACCGAAAGATCACCACCACCTTCCAAAGCAACATAATCTAACCCTCCCACCCCCCAAAAGGCACTCTTATTCCCAAGTAAGAGCATCTACAGTGAGAGTTATATCAATACAACTATTGCAGTTAAAATTCAGAGTTTAGTTCACACTGATATAACTTTTCCATGCAGATATGCTCTTACTGATCCTAGTCTAGTTCTTAGCAGACATGCATCCCCATTGTAATTAATAATACCCTGAGCTCCCTCTCAAACACTGAGGCCCATTGGTAGGAAAACTTGCACTGCTGCTGCCTGTGCTACACCTACTTTGTGGATAAACAGATGGTTTCATTTTGCAGAACTACCCATCTGATATCTTTGATTAAAATAAATTCATCTACAGCAAAAAGAACAGGAGTACTTGTGGCACCTTAGAGACTAACAAATTTATTAGAGCATAAGTATTCTCACACTTCTTATCAAACTGTCTATACTGAGCTAGCTTGATTATCACTTCAAAAAAATTTTTTCTCTTACTTAATTGGCCTCTCAGAGTTGGTAAGACTCTGTTCATGCTCTCTGTACGTGTGTGCATGTGTGTGTGTGTATATATATATATATATATCCTCAATATATGTTCCACTCTATATACATCTGAAGAAGTGGGCTGTAGCCCACGAAAGCTTATGCTCTAATAAATCTGTTAGTCTCTAAGGTGCCACAAGTACTCCTGTTCTTTTTGCGGATACAGACTAACACGGATGCTACTCTGAAACCTGTCATCTACAGCAATTTCTGTAATAACCTCTGCTTGAACAGTCTAAAATTTACCATTATTATTCTAAAGAAAGAAGGGCCATTGCCAGAGTACACTATACAAAGAATAAGATTTTTTTCCTTTCTCACTCAGCCCAATAGGACAGTTTACATCTGTTGTTAGTAGTACATAAAGAATAGTGCTCAGTGCCGCTCACTCCTGAAATCACTCTTTAAAACGAGGACTCCTCACTTATACCAAAATCTGAATCTGTTTTGTTTTTTAAATGCATTTAAATTTACCTTGAAAGAGAACCCAAAACCTACCAGTTCAAGGCAGAGGCATAAAATGTCCTTGAAAGTGAAGATGGAATGACTGCCTGCTACCTAATTCAGCAAGTGGCAGGGCCCATGAGGGCTGTCCGAGATGAAAAATGTGGGGAAGAAGTTTTCAGATCTTAGAGAGCAGATTTCTTTCCAGGAATTGTTTGTCTTGGTGTCCTCTTTTCCTATTCTACAACAGTGGATTAAGGAAGAAACACTGAACTCAGCAAACAATATCCCGCATGAGGAGAAGCTACTTTATTGTGCCACTAGCAGGAAATTGGGAAGTAGATAACCCCAGCTGATAGTGATATATAGAAAAAGCAGAGAGCCTACCGGGTTGCCCCCCTGGAAATGAATGCTTAAGTATTTACTGCCCATAGACAAGCTTAGGCCAAAGCTAAGGAAGCCTGTTCACACACTGAGAACACAGCCTTGGACTCACATAGCAGCTTCAGCTGTTGCCCCCAGTTCTTTTGGCCTTCGAAACTCTTCAGAACAAGACTGAGAAACTTAACATCAAAGATGAAGTCTCTTGTCATGGGGCAGAATGGATTCATTCTGAGAAGAATGGATTACTTCAGGTAGAATTCAGTATTCACCTTGTAAATTAATCCTGGAAAATGCTGAAAAACCATCTTTCCACAAAGATGTGCAGGTATGGCAGATTACAAATGTTCACGCTCACCAACTCTCCTGACTGAGCCCACTGCAAGAAGGAAGGCCCTCTTAATAAAGGGAGCAAACCGGAAGGCTGTTCTTAGGGCAGAATCTGAATCTACAGGATGAAGTGCTGGTCGTCTTGAATCCGGTCAGGAAGAAGTTTGAAACATCCTGGAGCCAGCAAGACAGGGCAACACCACCCCTGATGCGACACCAGGCCATGAAAATCATCCAGAACATACAATGCTCTCCAGACACATGTAACCTCAGCAAAGAAACCATGCTTGAAGAAACGGTGCTGTTCAATTCACATGCAGCCAGCCTCAGATTAAAGGTAGTTGGAAGAGCAAAAGCCCTTGAGACAGTAGGTGCTGGGTCTCAACCAGTGTCCACAGAGATGGGGGGAGGAGGAGGGAAGGACAGAAGGGTTTATTAGGAAGATCATCAGGTTTAAAAACCAACAGCACAGGGGCCATCACGGAGCACGCAAAAATAAGGTTTGTCCTACCTGCCATTCCTCAAACTCCTAGGCAGAAGAGGGAAACAGCATCCCAATTCCCCACTCCAACTTTATATAAAGCATCATAAAAGGAGGATACAGGAGTTGAACATCCAGGAACACAAACATGGAAGCTTGGCAAACACCATCAAGATAATCAACCCAAAGGAGCGTGCCTCAGACTCTGGTAAACAACCTTGAAAACAAAGATCAAGGCTCCCTTCTCCCAACCTAGTTTGTGACTGAGCCAATCTGCAAGGTTGTTATTGTGGCCCACCAAATATGGGCCCTCAGGAAGCCAAGACAGACTTCCACCCAAATTCTCAGGAAGCATGGCCTCTGACAAATGGGGGAGTGCTAAGAAAATTCCCCTGGTGGTTGACAGAAGCCACCACTATTCTATTATTTTAGCTTATAAGAACATGGGAGTTCAGGAAAAGAAAAGCCCTCTAGTTTAGTGAGGCACAAGCCAACAGATGAACATAACAGAGACCGCTAAATGGAAAGGGAGGATTGCAAAGGCTAGAGATACATTTATGCCCATGGAACTAAATCCACACAGGCTGTTAAGTGTACTAGTATCTTTGGACTGCTCCTTTCAGGGAAGGGGCAGAGGTTCTGTACTAACAGATAGGCACTGAAGCTACCGAAGCATCTGCAAACAGGTATTCAGGACCACACCCAAACAGGGAAGTTTCTTGTAAGGAGTAAAGTAGGACTAGGTCCAGTTTAATCAGGAAACCAAACTGAGACAGATACCAGAGGACCCTGTCCTGCATACTAGCAGTTGGGAGGACTGAGGGTCCCTGAACAAAGATGTCATTGAGTTAGAGATAAAGATGGAGGTTGGTAACCAAGTCAATTAACATCTTCAGAAAACAGCCTGTCACTGAGGAAACAGCAAGGGTCAAGGTGTTAAACTGAAAGCATGTGTTACTCAGTACAACATGCAGACAATGACGTGGAAAGGTGTGTCTCTAAAATCTATCAAACAGAAACAGACACCTAAAAACGGACTGGAGGACTATTCTGGCCTTAGAAGCTGCCATGGAGCTGAACTTATCAGAACTGGGACTGGCTGCCATTATGTCCAGGGGCCCCTGGACCTTGTGGAGGCAGAGAAGTTTCTGAAGAGCTGGGTAAGCTGTGAAAAGGCACTGCAAGCTGAGGAAGGATGATAAATACCAAACAAGCAGGCAGGCAGCTTCCTAAGGCAATGAATATCCCCAGAGGGGGAGCCTCATCACTCTCGTGGAGACCAAACCACCTAGGTATTCTCCTAAGTAGTATGTGTCACAGAGTCTAATCAAATGGCCAGCCTCAGTTGAGACCCACCACATGGGGTGGGGAGCACTGAGAGATCAGGTTTCCACCCATTTTCCCTGTCCTTAAGCAGATTCCTCAGGTTCCCAGCTTTTGGCCTTACTCTTTGCTCTCCTTTCTTTTTCTCATCCCCTCTTTCTTCCATAGTGTGCCTGCAAGACAAAGAAAAGGAATGAGAGGCCAAACTAAGGAAAACACAAGAAAGCCAAGTTAAAGCTTCCATCTTCCAAGGTGAAGAGAGAGGAGATGTGGTTGAAATTAAAATAATCAGGGGCAGGCCTTCAGAACTCTGTCTCCTTGCTTCCAGTTATTGACATTATAATGCTGTCTGTTCCTTAATCCACTGTTGTAGGATGGGAGGCAAGAGAGAGAAAAATACAATGTTATTATAATTCCCATTTTGTTTTCCCCACCTTCCCTAAGCTTGATGTTTGACATTTTTAGAAATCAACCTCATAAATGGCTGGAGTTAGAAACTAATGCTGATACCATTTGAAATACTGAATTCCAAGCTTTCAGACTGGATATGGATTTAAAGCTATATCATATTTATTAGTGAGTGACTAGTTTTGCATTTTACAGTGATTTAAAAAAAAGAGTGGTGATCCAATAATGAATATAACAAATTGTGGACATCAAACTAGAGTAATTTTCATGGGCAATACTGAAAGTTGACTACTTCTGATTCATACATGGCGTTCTAGTTAAAAAAAGATTACCAAGTAAAGGTGTCCAGATTTTCTCAAACTGTAACCCTATTGGAAAAGTGAGAGGAGCCTGAAACCCACATCTGTGTCCAATAAGGAAAATGCCAATACACGAACACTACAGTTGTGGTGTAAACATACCGTATCCAAGCAGCCACAAGCAATTGGAGAAGATAACATTGATCACAGTACAATGTACATTAAGATCTTGTATTACATTTTCCCACTGGTTGCCGGCAAGCTGCTATGATCAAGACAGAGCACTGTATTTTGAAATGGTGCAGACTAAGCACAAAGCCTGCAGAGACTATGCCCTGAGTACGTCTGGTGTAGACAGGATAGTTTAATGTGGACTATATTCTTTTGTTTATTTACACTATACTATTTATCTTTTTAAAAAGACTAAATCAACATTTAATTGTAGGCAAATTATTGTACAAGTATAATGTGAACAATCACAAGGCTATAAATTCTAAATGTGGCTGAGTGGCTAGAGCACTAAACTGGGTCTCAGTAGGTCTGAGTTCTACTCCTGGCTCTGCTACTGGCCTGCTGGTTGACTGGGGACAAACCACTTCACCACCCTCAGTTTCCCCATCTGTAAAATGGGAATAATGACACTTAAATCCCAATAGATAAAAGGAGGTATTGATAAAAATCACAGCAAAAGAGCTAGGTATTATTACTATATTTAATTTGAAATTTTAGGAAAACTTTTTTTTTTTTTAGTTAAACTTCCACTTATGTATAAAAACGCAATTAGAATTAAGGCAGTCAACATTTGGAGATTAGTTTGATTAGTCTTAATACTGAAGCCATCCCTAGCCATAAAAAGAGATTATTTTATTTCAACATCTCACTTTACATTGGCATTAGGTCAAAATAACAAAATGTACAGACTGTTAGGGTTCAGTAATTTTTTACTTACACATCCACAGGTAGTACATAATCTTTACTGTCTTCTGGAATTCTACAGGAATGTCCACAGAAAAATCCTGGTAGAAACAAGGACCCACTGGAAAATTCCCAGGCAGAGGAGGCCAATTATTTTTCCTGCCTGCAATTAAAAAATATAGTTTAATACAATTTTATTATTTTCTTCTCTGCATATTAGAAAGAGATTTGCCTATTAAATTTGAACTGCTTTGTTCTCAAATTGTCTTATACATAGGATTCCTGCAGACCTATTAATAACTTGAACTAAAAAAACAGTCTAACAATCCACTCTATGAAGATGACAAACAGCAGAGCTAACTGATAATGGAATGCAGCTGGACCAAGGAAAGAACAGGGTCTTCACTGGTCTGTGCAGGTGACAGATGGATCTCATGAAACAACAAGAAAACAGAAAAGTTCCCCAACTACTTCAGGTAAAAGAAGCAGGAGCAAACAGAACAGAAGCCCTCAAAATTCCCTGGAGCTACAACTCAAGTGTACATGCCCCCTCCTGTGGTCCATACTCAGCAGGGTCCTGTAGAAGGTTGGAAAATGAAGAGCATCATAGCATCAGATCGACTGAGATGGCTGATTTGGTAAACAAGTCCCTGTCTCTTTCTCTCAGACTCCCATTAATTCTAGATCTGTGAACGAAAGGCCCAGTACTTCATGTGGATCTAGCACAGTTTGTGGTCTTAACTTTGCTGAATAAAGCAGCGTGGATGAAAATCAATAATTTGTTATTTTTATTTTAAAAGATTTATTAAATTTAAAACATTTTATTTCAATTATATACATTTTTCTTTTTAAAAATAAAATTATTTAAAATTAAATTTGAAATTATGATAGCCTATCCAGTTTACTATAATCTATTAAAACATTTAAATTAAATAAAAAATAATATTCAAGCAATACATGTTTGCTGTCAAGGTTTTAGAGACAGTAAAACCACTGAACTGGTAGAAGTCACTGATTGGCTAAGGCCTGGTCTACACTAGGCGTTTATGTCGAAGTTAGCGCCGTTACATCGAATTAACCCTGCACCCGTCCACACCGCGAAGGTATTTAGTTCGACATAGAGGTCTCTTTAATTCGACTTCTGTACTCCTCCCCGACGAGGGGAGTAGCGCTAAATTCGACATGGCCATGTCGAATTAGGCTAGGTGTGGATGGAAATCGATGCTAATAGCTCCAGGAGCTATCCCACAGTGCACCACTCTGTTGACGCTCTGGACAGCAGTAAGAGCTCGGATGTTCTGAACTGCCACACAGGAAAAGCCCCGGGAAAATTTGAATTTGAATTCCTTTTCCTGTCTGGCCAGTTTGAATCTCATTTCCTGTCTGGACATCGTGGCGAGCTCAGCAGCACTGGCAACGATGCAGAGCTCTCCAGCACTGATGGCAGTGCAATCTCAGAATAGAAAGAGGGCCCCAGCATGGACTGATCGGGAAGTCTTGGATCTCATCGCTGTGTGGGGCGATGAGTCCGTGCTTTCCGAGCTGCGATCCAAAAGATGGAATGCAAAGATCTATGAGAAGATCTCTAAAGACATGGCAGAGAGAGGATACAGCCGGGATGTAACGCAGTGCCGCGTGAAAATCAAGGAGCTGAGGCAAGGCTACCAGAAGACCAAAGAGGCAAACGGACGCTCCGGATCCCATCCCCAGACATCCCGTTTCTACGAGGCACTGCATTCCATCCTCGGTGCGGCCGCCACCACTACCCCACCACTGACTGTGGACTCTGAGGATGGGATAGTGTCCACGGCCGGATCCTCGGACATGTTAGCGGACGGGGAAGATGAGGAAGGAGATGAGGAGGACGAGGCAGTCGACAGCGCTCACAACGCTGATTTCCCCGACAGCCAGGATCTCTTCATCACCCTTACAGAGATCCCCTACCAACCCTCCCCAGCCGTTACCCCGGACACAGAATCTGGTGAAGGATCATCCAGTAAGTGTTGTAAACATCTAAACATTTATTTGTAACAGAACATGATTATTAACAATGTAAAAAATGGGTTTCTCATGATTAGTTTGATTAACTTAACGGTTCAGTCATGGGCAGTGCAACTATTTCAAAAAAATCTAGCAATGTCCGGTTTTGCATGATTGTCCTGCCCAAGCCGCTCTACTGTTTAGTCCCTGCTACTGCAGCTACAGTAAGATGCGGTCTATATGTCCGGGGATGGAGCAGAAATCCTCCTGGGACATCTCAAGGAAGCTCTCCTGCAGGTAATTTGAAATCCGCTGCATTAGGTTCTTGGGGAGAGCGGCCTTATTGGGTCCTCCGTAGTAGGACACGTTGCCGCGCCACGAGACTAGCAAGTACTCCGGAATCATTGCTTGGCACAGCATGGTGGCATACGGCCCTGGTCTTTGAAGGCTTTCCCGGAGCATTCTCTGTCTGTCGCTCTCAGAGATCCTCATGAGGGTGATGTCGCTCATGATGACCTGCTTTGAATGAGGTAGGGGAATGTTAGTGTTGGGACTGCTTTACCGTTCCTTTACAGAACTGTAACCGCTGGTTTGCAGCCACGCGGTGGAGGCGGGAGAGGGTCAGCCGAAAGGGATCGTTCCCGGGGACAGCCGCGAGGGTGTGGGACAGGAGCAGACTTCCTGCTTGCCGGATTGCTGGCAGCAGGGACCGACATTGATTTCAATGTGAAATGAGGCCATTGCTAATATTAAAGTTTTAAGCTGCCACGAATCTACGGCTTACCATGTCTGCGTGCAAGAGCAATTCCGTTGTCCTGACAGGGTTCTCAAAAGTGCTCTGCAAAACCCCAGACACTGAATGCGAAGGCCGAGAATTCGACCTTGTGCTGAGTGCGCATGTGATAGGTGCTGTGCATGGTCCTGTTCACAGAGAAAGACTATGTTCTTTGTTCACAACTACATTTATCTTTCTGAGGAATTCACTCCCTTTTTCCCATTCCCACAGCCCCATCTGCGACTGTCTCACAACCTAGCCTGTCATCACACTCCCAGAGGCTAGGGAGGATTAGGCATAAGAAGAAGAGGACACGGGAGGACATGTTCTCAGAGCTTATAGCCTGCTCCCGAGCCCAGGCAGCACAGCAGACCCAGTGGCGGGAGAACTTGTCCCAAATGCACCAAGCCAACATGGATCGGGAGGAGAGGTGGCGTCAGGAAGACCAGCAGGCGACTCAAACCCTGCTTGGACTACTGAGGGAGCAAACGGACACGCTCCGGCGCCTTGTGGATGTTCTGCAGGAACGGAGGCAGGAGGACAGAGCCCCGCTGCAGTCCATCTCTAACCGCCCTCCCCCGCCACCAAGTCCCATACTCCCTTCACCCAAAGTGCACAGAAGGAGAGGCGGCAGAGTCCCTGCTAACTCTCACTCCACCCCTGCAGAGAGCTCGAGCAGCAGAAGGCTCTCATTCCCCAAAGTTTGACAAGTTCTTTCCTTCCCGCCTGACACAAGCCCCCGTCCAAGTTTCACTTCCCAGTCCCATGTGTAGTTGATAATAAAAAATATGTTTCTGTTAACTACTGTTTCCATCATGTTCTTTTGGAGGAGGGGGGGAAAAGGGGGTTGGTAATTGGACAGGACAGTCAACTTTGGCAGGGTACATAGTCGGGGGCAGGCACAGCAGCAGGGCACATACATAGTGCAGTGATGCAGTGACTACTTACCCTGGTTAGTCTGGGAGGTTCTTTTCATGTTATGTGGTGGGGGGTGGGTTGCTCTGTGACTTTGTGGCAGGGGAGGGCAGTTAGAGATCTTAAGCGGCGGTCCTTAGGCAGGATCACAGAGCCACACAGCAGGGGATCTGTAACCGTCCCCCCCCTGCCACAAAGTCACATAGACCCCCCATACACACAGTCCCTATCAGGAGGGGTGACAGGCTCCGTTGAAAGAACCATCCCACCGCAGCGGAGCCTGTCAGTCCTTGAGTTTAGAAGCTGCATTCGCGCGACTACACTACAGCCGCTCCGCACCACAGTCTGCGTCCCAGTTTTTAAAAATTCCCGCGAAAACAGTATTAAAGAAAACGGTGTGCTTTAACAAAGTAGAACTATTTTTATTTTGAAACGTGTGTTGGAAGTGGGGTGAAGGCTTCTCTGTACACAAAATTAGAAAGTCACAGGTTACCCTGCTCACTCAGGAACTTTGCTTTCAAAGCCTCCCGGATGCACAGCGCTTCCCGCTGGTCTCTTCTAATCGCCCGGCTGTCTGGCTGTGAGTAATCAGCAGCCAGGCTAATTTCCTCAACCTCCCACCCCGCCATAAAGGTCTCCCCCTTGCTCTCACAGAGATTGTGGAGCACACAGCAAGCTGCTATAACAATGGGGATATTGGTTTCGCTGAGATCACAGCGAGTCAGCAAGCTTCTCCATCTCCCCTTGAGACGGCCAAAAGCACACTCCACCACCATTCTGCACTTGCTCAGCCGGTAGTTGAAGAGTTCTTTTTCAGTGTCCAGGGCGCCAGTATAGGGCTTCATGAGCCAGGGCATTAGCGGGTAGGCTGGGTCCCCGAGGATGACTATAGGCATCTCCACATCCCCAACAGTTATTTTGTGGTCCGGGAAGTAAATACCTTGCTGCAGCCGTCTAAACAGACCAGAGTTCCTGAAAACACGAGCGTCATGAACCTTGCCCGGCCATCCGACATTGATGTTGGTAAAACGTCCCCTGTGGTCCACCAGTGCTTGCAGCACCATTGAAAAGTAGCCCTTTCTGTTAATGTACTGGCTGGCCTGGTGGTCCGGTGCCAGGATAGGGATGTGAGTTCCATCTATGGCCCCACCGCAGTTTGGGAATCCCATCGCTGCGAAGCCATCTATGATCGCCTCCAAGTTTCCCAGGGTCACTACCTTTGGCAGCAGTACATCAACGATTGCCTTGGCTACTTGCATCACAACAACCCCCACGGTAGATTTGCCCACCCCAAACTGGCTCGCGACTGACCAGTAGCAGTCAGGCGTTGCAAGCTTCCAGAGGGCTATGGCCACTCGCTTCTGGACAGTCAGGGCTGGTCGCATCCGGGTGTCATTGCGCTTCAGGGCAGGGGACAGCAACTCACAAAGTTCAAGGAAAGTTCCCTTCCGCATGCGGAAGTTTCGCAGCCACTGTGATTCATCCCAGACCTGCAGCACTATGCGGTCCCACCACTCAGTGCTTGTTTCCCGTGCCCAGAATCGCCGTTCCACGGCATCAACATGACCCATTGCCACCGTGATGTCCTCGGCGCTGGGTCCCCTGCTTTCTGAGAGGTCTGTGCTACTCTCAGACTTCAGGCCATCACCGCGTTGACGTAGCCTCCTCGCCTGACTTTTCTGCATCTGCCTCAGGGCAACCTGTATGATAAGCTGCGAGGCGTTGAGAGCGGCCACAACTGCAGCGATGGTTGCAGCGGGCTCCATGCTCACAGTGCTGTGGCGTCCGCGCTGTCAATGACTTGAAAAGTGCGTGAAATGATTTCCCGCCGGCGCTTTCAGGGAGGGAGGGAGGGCGGGAGTGATGGACGGATGACGACAGTTACCCAAAAGCACCCTGGCCCATTTTTTTTTTACCCAGAAGGCATTTGCGGCTCCACCCAGAATTCCAATGGGCGGCGGGGACTCCGGGAACTGTGGGATAGCTGCCCTCAGTGCACCACTTCCAATGTCGACGCTTTCCCCGTTAGTGTGGACTCACAAAGTCGAATTACTGTCCTTAGTGTGGACACACACGTTCGACTTTGCAATATCGATTCCAAATATTCGATTTAAGTAAAATCGAACTACTCTCGTAGTGTAGACAAGGCCTAAGTACATGAACCAAATTTCTGTTTATGTGCTAAACCAGCTTTTGACAGCAACAATCCCTTCTGTGGGTTCAGAGAGAATATTTTCTTCTTTTCAGCAAACTCAACTAGTTCCATCCAATGACTAGTTCATTAAAACTGGGAGTTGGAAAGCTTGTTTTCCCTTTTCAACCTATGAATAAAAATGAGGTATGAGAGGATGAGACCTACTAGTTTTAAAAACTTGAATGACATGGTGACCAGAAACAATCATGTCAATCCTTCCTTTTTTACTTATGTATACAGAATATTTAAGGTAGTCTTATTTAACCATTAAAAAGTATTTTAAAATACTGTTTTTGTGGATTTTTAATTAAATTCCAATTTCCGTCCAAATGCAGCTTGACAAAAACGTCACACGTAAAACATTAATCATGTAGTAAATAGGAAACGCATCATTCACCATTTTCTAACACAATAAAAATGTAAAAATTAAGAATCTGAATAAGTATGTTAAGCTACGTAACTGCTTAAATAAATATGTTTAGAATAGATATAGTGTATCTTCCTGGTTGGGAAAAAAGTACCACCAAATTTAGTGTAGAGTCTGCAGTTAGTTGTAAATTAACATATTTTAATGATTATACCAACCAATAGCAATCCATCTTTCTTTAGGGAAATAACTAAAAAATGCAAAACAAGATTAAAATCAATGCTTCAGATCAAAGATTCATGTTAGCTGATTTAAATCATGATTCAAATTAATCCACTCGCTAAGTGCGCAAGCCTGAAGAAGAGGGGCTCATCAAGTAAAGTGATCTCTTCTGTGGTGCAGTCAAGAAAGCAATACACATCAAAGGCCTACCACTCTAAGGTTTGGAGAACCTTTGTGAACTTGTGTGACAAAATGAGTATACTGCTCATCTAAGACATGGCACCAGTCATCCTAGATTTCCTGCAAGCTGATCTAGTCATGGGCTAGAGCAGCATTTCTCGCATGTGGCCACCAATGGATTTTTTTGTGGCCTTGACAGCCTCCCAAGCATGAGTGGAGATGTGGGGGCAGAGAGGGGAGGAGAAGCTGTAGCCCCTCCCTGTAGCTCCCAGCTGTTGCTCCTGAAGAGCTGTTACCAGGGGCAATGAAATGCACCACCTTGGTGTTTGTGCTGGCACTGGCAGCAGGGATAGGCACCCTGCATCACACAGCCTACTCGGGGGCTCCAGGCAGCACCTCTGGAGACATGAGGCCGGTGTGCGCAGTGCCGGAGACAGTTCTTATCACTGGAGGTGGCTGTGGTGTTTGGCTGATTGGGTGCTCCCCTGGCAGTTCCCCTCCACCCTCCCAGTCAGGGTACAGGGAGCCTGGGACTCTGCAGGTGGCCGCTGAATGCCCGACCCACCTTCTCCCGGGTGGGCTCTTGCTGAAGGGCCATGGGAGGCAGGGACGGAGAAAGGGGTCAGCGCTTCCCCCTCCTGGGGCCGCATTCCCTGTTTACAGTTGCTGTAGCTACTGGAGCAACTCAATGGCTTCCGGCTGCTGCAGGGCTTGGCAGCTCCACAGCAGAGTGAGGGACTCCTGCTCCATGACATGCTCCTAGCGCAAGAATAGGAGCAAAGTCAGGGTAGAATTGTTGTACATATATCCACCTTTTACCAAAAGACAAAACAAAAAAGATAACATGCAAAGCACCTTATTTGTGTTACTGTTGTGTTTGGGTCCAGTAAAGAATTGAGACAACTGTACATTATTTTTATGATTGAGTCTTGCAAAAAAAAAAAACCCTACATAAATAAATTACTACGGCTCTCAATTAATCGCAGTTAACTCACATGATTAACTCAAAAAATGTAACGCGATTAATCGCACTGTTAAACAATAGAATACCAATTGAAATTTATTAAATATTTTTGGATGTTTTCTACATTTTCAAATATATTGATTTCAATTACAACACAGAATACAACGTGTACAGTGCTCACTTTGTATTTATTTTTGATTAGAAATATTTGCACTGTAAAAAAGAAATAGTATTTTTTAATTCACCTAATACAAGTACTGTAGTGCAATCTCTTTATAATGAAAGTTGAACTTACAAATGTACAATTATGTACAAAAAATAACTATATTCAAAAATAAAACAAAGTCCACTCAACCCTACTTCAGCCAATCGCTCAGACAAACAAGTTTGGTTAAAATTTGCAGAAGATAATGCTGCTCACATCTTGTTTACAATATCACCTGAAAGTGAGAATAGGTGTTTGCATGGCACCTTTGTAGCCAGCATTGCAAGGTATTTGTGTGTCAGATATGCTAAACATTCTTATGCCCCTTCATTCTTTGGCCACCATTCCAGAGGACATGCTTCCATGCTGATGATGCTCGTTAAAAAAATAATGTGTTAATTACATTTGTGACTGAACTCCTTGGGGGAGAACTGTATGTCTCCTGTTCTGTTTTGCCTGCATTCTGCAATATATTTCATGACATAGCAGTCTCAGATGATGACCAAGCAAATGTTTGTTTTAAGAACATTTTCACAGTAGATTTGACAAAATGCAAAAAAAGGTACCAATGTGAGATTTCTAAAAATAGCTACAGCACTCGACTTAAGGTTTAAGAATTTGAAGTGCCTTCCAAAATCTGAGAGGGATGAGGTGTGGAGCATGCTTTCAGACGACTTAAAGGAGCAACACTCAAATAGAAACTACAGAACTCAAACCACCAAAAAAGAAAATCAACCTTCTGGCTGGTGGCATCTGACTCAAATGATGAAAATGAACATGTGTCGGTCTGCTCTGCTTTGGATCATTATCGAGCAGAACCCGACATCAGCATGGACGCATGTCCTCTGGAATAGTGGTTGAACCATGAAGGGACAAATGAATCTTTAGCGCATC
Source organism: Trachemys scripta elegans (assembly GCF_013100865.1). Classification (NCBI taxonomy): domain Eukaryota; kingdom Metazoa; phylum Chordata; order Testudines; family Emydidae; genus Trachemys; species Trachemys scripta. The sequence goes on from NC_048303.1 coordinate 41,859,465, forward strand.
TGGCACATAAATATCTTGCAGCGCCGGCTACAATAGTGCCATGTGAACGCCTGTTCTCACTTTCAGGTGACATGGTAAACAAGAAGTGAGCAGCATTATCTCCTGCAAATTGTAACCAAACTTGTTTGTCTGAGCGATTGGCTGAAGTAGGACTGAGTGGACGTACAGGTTCTGAAATTTTACATTGTTTTATTTTCTAATGCAGTTTGTTGTTTTTTTTACATTATTCTACATTTCTAAGTTTAACTTTCATTATAAAGAGATTGCACTACAGTACTTGTATTAGGTGAACTGAAAAATACTATTTCTTTTTTTTTTTTTTTTACAATGCAAATATTTGTCATCAAAATAAATATAAAGTGAGCACTGTACACTTTGTATTGTGTTGTAATTGAAATCAATTAATTGAAAAATGTACAAAACATCCAAAAATATTTAAATAAATGGTATTCTATTATTGTTTAATCGCTTGACAGCCCTATAGATTATAATGCTTTGCATGAGTATATGTTCATATTTATATGTTTTTCCTAAAGTAATTAAGTATTTTATGAAAAATTGTCAGAGCAGCAGCGCCAGCAAGAGCTGGTGGCCACACATTGAGGCCACCAAAAAAATTTGTTGAGAACACCCCAGGGCTAGAGTCTCAGTTCTATTAGAGTTCAGGCTGTAGCAGCTCTTGTGCTCAGAGGTTCAACAAACAGTTTCAATAGCATGTTGCCCTAACCAGAGGCGCCAACTTTCTAATGTGCCAGGGGGTGCTTCCCATGGCTTGCCCCCACTCCAGCCCTTCCCCTAAGGCCCCACCCCCACCCTGCCTCTTCCTGCCCACGCCCCCTCCCCCGAGCATGCCCTACTCTTGCTCCTCCCCTTCCCCCCCCCCCAGGGCATCCTACACACCGCAGAAAAGCTGATTGTGGCAGACAGGAGGCACTGGGGGGTAGGGGCTCATCAGCGAGGCCGCCAGCAGGTGGGAAGTGCTGGGGGGGGATGGGGAGGAGCGAATCAAGCAAGGGCTGCCGACGGGTGCTCAGCACCCACCATTCCTCCCCCCCAATTGCATGCTCCAGCCCCGGAGCACCCGCAGAATCAGCGCCTATGACCCTAGATTCCTGAAGGCTATAGATAAGCTGAGACTGGCAAATAGTTACCCGATTTCCACAGGGACTTGAAACGTTATCATTAGTTATCATTTGTATTACTATGGCATCTAGGAGGCCTAGTCATGGACTAGGACCCAACTGTGCTTGGTGCAGTACGAAACGGGGGGGAAAAAAGTCCCTGCCCCAAGGAGCTTTCTTTTGTCGCATACATAAATTGTAAAACAGATTGATACAGACAAATAGATGGAGTACAAGGATACAATGAGACTGTAGTGGTGAGCATAACAGGCAAGCCAACAGCCTAACCATTTTCAAGTTTTTTGTAGGCGTCACAGCAAAAGGAGAGTTTTGCGGAGAGATATGAAGGACGATAATGAGGTAGCTCAGGGACTGCCTCCTAAGTACACGAGGAAGCAAGAGAGCAAACAAAAAGGTGCTTATTTTAAAATGTAATAAGTGGGCAACGGAGTTTGGCCTCCTGGTATGCATCGACCCCTCAGTACAAATTAGAGATGATAGGCAGAGTGGAGATTGACCGTATATGCACTCTATACCTCCAAGCAGCACCCTAAAACCCCCATATTCACCACTGTCATACAATTATGGTATGTTTTATACAAAGTATGCCTTGTGAGGTACCATTTTAAAGTCTTGATCTGTTGAACATTAATATCCTGTTGGATTGTCTGTGCTATCATCATATGTGCAGTTATCAAGTTTTGCTATGTGCATATTACTGAAATATGTTGTGAGTTTGGGAACACCCCAAACCAGCAGGGATTAGCCAGACATGCATGGCCCATTAAAGGGGAATCCACTTGCCCAGCAGTCATCCCAGAAGAATTCTCAAAGAGAGAGCACATAGAAAATGGAGACTGCTTGATCAATGGGGTTGGACTCCCAAGTCACAAGCAAGACATCTTTCCAGGAAGCTGGAAGAAATTATAAAGAGGGGAAGTGACATCATGACTTGGCCTCACTCCCCGCACACTCAGCACCAGGAAGAAACGTCTGGAGGACAATGACTTTGAACTGAAGAGAGTGGTCCTGGGTTGGAAGAGAGTCCAAGCTTGTGTATTGCAGAAGGATACCATCTGTCAGGATGAGACAGATTCAAATCCTGCTTGATTCAAATCCTGTTCTGTTTATAGAATTTAGACTGCGAATTTGTTTTATTTCTTAGGTAATCAGCTTTGATCTCTATGCCTGCTACTTATAAATCACTTAAAATTTATTTCTGTAGTTAATAAATGTGTTTTATATTTTACTTAAAACTGTGTGTTTCGGTGGAAGTGCTTGGGAAACCTCAGTTTACAAAGGCTAGTGTGTGACCCCTCTACATCGAGGGAAGCACAGACTGGATAATGAACTTACACTGGTCAGGCTTCTGATCAGGGCAAGACAGTACAGTTCTGGGGTGCAAGGCTAGGTAGCTGGGGGGAATTGGCTGGACCCTCTCTATTGTTGGTCCATGAGTGGCTGGCAAAGCATTCATGTAATCAGTTGGGTGTTACTCCTGAGGGAATTCTGCGCCCTTGGGGGGTGAGGGGGGGGCACAGAGTTCATACTGTCCACAGATTTCTTGGCTCCCCCACAGAAAAATGGGGGAGCCAAGAAATCTGTGAGGAACATACGCCCCTTCCGCAGCAGCCCGGGCGCATCTGCTGGAAGTTGCTGGCAAAAGAGAGCAGATCACCATGCAGGGGGAGTCTGGGTGTGCATCGGTCAGTGGAGAGATGGTAAGGGGGTGGTGGGGCTGCGGGCCTGCCTGTGTGAAAATGAGTGAGAGACTCCTTCTGTCCCTCTCCTAGCTGTTGCTGCATCCTGGGTTCAGAGGTGTAGAGCTGTGAAGCAGGCTCTGTCCCTGAGGCAGAGCAGAAATGTAACAACTAAACAGACAAGCAGCTAATGTTCCCATTGTTAGTTAATTGAGGCTCTTTTACCTTGCCAGAATGGTGTAAAGGAGCCTCATTGTGACAGTAACAGAATCCTCAGACAGGAAGGTCAATGTGGTTTCTCACTTTTTTTTTTCCCCTGTGTCAGAGAGTCACAATGCGGTTAGATTACAGCTCAGGATCTATTTTTCTTATCCATTTAAAAAAAAACAATGCAGGACAATGATTAGCAAAACTGTATGACTTTCATGTGTGAAAGTCTGAGCAATTTAAAGTGACAGTCTACTTTAGAGAACACCAAACACCAAAATAAAAGTAATGTAATTTAAATGAAAATCCAGGATTATGACTGGAATGCAGGGTTTTGGTTACCAAGTATTTGTAACTTAACTTTCATGTATTTAGGAAATGCTGAACAGTTATTGTGGGGGGGTTTTCTGTATGGTAGTTTAAATAAATTACCAAATAAGTAAAACTGGTGTGATTATATTGCATTATTTTGACAAATAAAAATGCAACATTTTGCAGAATTTTGGATTTTTTGGCACAGAATTCCCCCAGAAGTAGGGTGTGGAGATCTGTGTAAGTACAGTATCTGCCAAAGGTTTGTGGCTTAGCAACAGCATCACACTGTAAGAGGCAACCCAGGCTGGTGGCTAAGAAGGGTTCTGCAGTCCCACAATCCAGGCTGCACCCCGGGAACCCATCACACCATGTAGATAGGGCCTTGAAAGTGAATCCAAACAGCTTACGTTTGATACACTAGGAATGAAGAGCTAGTGAGGGATTCAAAGAGAGATGAGATAAGTCAAAGCTACAGTTAAGAAAATGGATCTTTGCGTCAACATTCTGAATTGATATGAGTGGGGAAAAATGCATTTGTCAAGGCCACAAAGGATTATAGTAACTGAGGTGCAAGACGATGAGAGCTTAGATGATCATTTTACCTGTGTGCATTCATAAGAAAAGCTGTATCTTAGAGATATTATGCAGAAAGAATCAGCAAGATTTTGATATAGCCTAAATGCGAGGACCGAAAGAGACATCCAAGTCAAAGATGACGCAGAGATTGCAAGCCAGAGTAACAGGTAGAATGGTAGCATCGTCCACAGTGATCAAAAATTGAGATAGTAGTGAGGGCTTGGTGTATGGGAGAAGATTAGGAGCTCTGTTTTAGCCAAGTTTAGCTTGAGCTGTCAACTAGACATCCCCAAGGAGACGTCAGAGAGACAGACCGAGACTTTAATTTGGATAAAAAGAGAGCTAGACCTGAGAGTAGTTAGCACAGAGATCATAGTTAAATTTGTGTTTGTGCACTTTCTGAGGCTGCCCAGAGATCAGGCACAGAGGAAAAAGAGAAGGTGACCAAGGACAGAGTTCTGTGGAAGGAACCCTCACAGAAATTTGGTAGGCAGATGAGAAGAATTCTCCGAAGGACAATTATAGAGGTAAGGAAAAGAACCAAGAAAGGAAAGAATCACAGAAACCAAGGGACGACAAGATTTCAAGAAGAAGAGCATGATTGACTGTATTGAAGGCAACTGACAGGTCAAAGAGGATGGAGATGAGTACTAGTTCTGAACGTTAGCTAAGAGGAGGTCATTCGAGACTTTGGTGAGAGTGGTTTCAGTTCAATGCAAGGGGCAGAGGCTGGATTGGAAAGGGTCTAGAATAGAATTGGAGAAGGCAGTGATTGTAGAGAGTGCATTCAACATGCTTAGGGACGAAAGCAAGCAGGGAGATGGGGTGTTAGTTGGAAGTGCAAATGGGGTTAAGGAGTTAAATGGCTCCTCCTCCTTTTTAACTGCAAGGCTTTACCTGGGATTTCTATCCTTAAATTCTGTCTTTACTAGCAGTATATTTAGTGCAGGGGCGGGCAAACTTTGGCCCGCAGGCTGGATCCAGCCCCTCAGGGCTTTGGATCCGGCCCGCGGCGCCGCTAACACCACGTCCCTGCGGCCCCCGGGCAGGGGGGCAGAGGGCTCCATGCGTTGCTCCTGCGTGCAGGCACTGCCCCCCACAGCTCCCATTGTCTGGGAACGGGGAACCGTGGCCAATGGGAGCTTTGGGAGAGACACCTGGAGGCGCAGCACACACAAAGTCCTCCCCCCGCCCCAGGGCTGCAGTGCTTCCTGGAGCGGCGCAGCACGGGGCCGGGGCCGGGGCAGGTGTGCTGGGAGCCCGGCCTGGCCCCAGTACGTGCCGCTGCCACCCCGGAGCCGCTTGAGGTAAGCGGTGCCAGGCTGGAGCCCGAACCCCACCTGCACCCTGCCCCCCAACTCCCTGCCTGCACCTCACACTCCTCCTGCACCCCAACTCCCTGCCATGAGCCCCCTCGTACACCCTGCACCCCAACCCCGTCCCGAGTCCCCTCCCGCAGTCTGCACCCTTCCTGCATTCCTGCCCTGAGCCCCCTCCTGCACTCCCCACCCCTCCTGCACCCCAACTCCCTGCCCTGAGCCCCCGCGTACACCTCACACCCCTCCTGCACCCCAACCTAGTCCTGAGCTCCCTGCTGCACCTTGCACCCCTATGCATCCCCAACCCCCTGCCCTGAGCCCCCTCCTGCACCCCACACCCCTCCTGCACCACAACCCCCTGCCCTGAGCCCCCTCCCACAGTCTGCACCCCTCCCCCACCCAAACCCCCGCCCTAGCCCTGCATACAATTTCCCCACCCAGACGTGGCCCTTGGCCCAAAAGGTTTGCCCAACCCTGATTTATGAGAAGAGGAGAGTTGCAAAGTTTTCCTGGAAGCTCACTACTGTATAATTTTTCACTATTATAAGATCACACTGTAGGCTTGGGCTCTGCCAGAATACTGGCCCGAAACACCGACTGCATTTCACCTGAACCTAGAAATCATCCTACCCACATTTGGCCCCAACTCCAAGACTCTGACAAAGAAGGCTACATTATCTAGAAGTACACAGAGCCCTACAGAATTGCAGAAGGAAAGCATAGTTTGGGTAGTCTCAGAGACTTCAATCCTGCACCAGAATTTAAAGGTCAAGTTGTCTCTTAATTCACCATCTCTAGATGGGTTAGAGAACGGATTAATTTCCTGTTGCAACATAAATCTCTAATCAACAGAATCTTTTAAATCTCACCTTTCCTGTTTTGAACACAGATTTACAAGACTAGCTAATAGGCTTCTGCCAACACTTTTGTCAAGCATTACAGCATAGGATTGCTATTGTGATCTTTTGCAGAAGGTGATGCAAATTATAATCCACCCATAGTAAAAAAATAAACTGCTTTGGAAAGTGCCAAGTATCAAAACAAAAGACCCAAGAATGGGGGAAATAATATTTTCTAATTAATTTTCTTACTTTGAAATAATCTATACTAGGGGTCTCAAACACGCGGACCGCATGTGGCCCGTGGGGTGATTTTCTGCGGCCCACGAGCCCCTCGCAGCCCCCCTGCCCTCCCCCAGTGTTTACCAGAGCGGCTCCGGCTGGACGTGCACCGGGAGCAGGGCAGGCTGACTGCCTGGCGCAGCTCTGGGAAGAGGCTGGAACGTGGGGAAAGGGGGGACGGAGGGGCTGTGTGTGGCTGTTTCTTTAGGCAGCGCCCCCAGCAGCTCCAATTGGCTGGGAACAGGGAACCGCGGCCAAAGGGAGCTGCTGGAGGCAGTGCTTCAAGCAACAGAAACACACAGCCCCTCCGCCCCCCTTTCCCCATGTCCCAGCCTCTTGCGGGGGCAGGGCAGGGCACGGCACGGCAGGCAGACAGCCTGCCCTGCCCCCGGTACGCACCGGGCCAGATCCTGCCCCCCGAACCTCTCCTGCAGCCGAACCCCCTGCCCTGAGCCCCCTGCCGCACCCTGCACCCCGACCCCCTGCCTCAACCCACACCCCTCCTGCATCCCAACCCATTGCCCTGAGCCCCATGCCACACTCCTCCTGCGCCCCAACCCCCTGCTGTACCCTGCATCCCTCCTGCACCTGACCCCTGCCCTGAGCCCCCTGCACTCCTCTTGCACCCCAATCCACTGCCCTGATCCCCCTGCTGCACCCCACACTCCTCTTGCATCCCACCCCCCTGCCCTGAGCCCCTGCCGCACCCTGCACCCTGACCCCTTGCTGTACCCCTCACCCCTCCTGCACCCCCTGGGGGCAGCGAGGGGGCAGAGTTGGGGTGACGATTTTGGGGAAGGGGTTGGAATGAGGGCAGGGAATGGGTGGGAAGAGGCGGGGCAGGGGCGGGGCCTCATGGAAGGGGTGGGGTGGGGGCAGGGCCGAGGGGGGAGAGGTGTCAGTAATGCGGCCCTCGGGCCAATGTACTAGTCCTCATGTGGCCCTCATGGTCATTTGAGTTTGAGACCTTGATCTATACCGATTTAGACCCTTATTCTGTAAAATTTAGATGCCTACCTCTCTTATTACTAAGAGTTTTAATGCAGAGTCACTGACATGTTCAGATTTTTCATAATTACTCAAATTGTTAATGACTATTAAATAATAATGTCTGAATTTTGTTTTATTTGGTACAGCTTTCAAAATATTCAGCTGAGGACTGCGAGATGACTAGAGGGCATACAACAGGGTCTGACATCCCACAAGAGGTTTCTGTCTCTAACTACTGGTTGGAAAAACCTACAATCCAAGATCCAGTCTTGACGGAAAGGTTGTATTTTTCAATTAAGTTCTCTTAACTAATACATGTTAGCTTCCCCAAAGCTAAAACAAGGCCAGCTAACAAAGCTTCAAATGTGTTCACCTGCATCTTAATTGCGTTTTTCAATATCGTTAAGCTAAATCCAGTGAGCTTTACACACTGACAAACACACATCCAATATACTCATCAAAATATACTCCAAGCATCTGGACTAGTACAGAAGAGATTAGTAAAGAAAATTAACAAGTAAGGAAATTTTCGCCTTCACTTGTGTCACATAATTCCCAATCTGCCATGCCTCTCATACCCAAATGATAAAACCTAACCTTTCCCCTTTTGATCCTTAGGGACTAATCTTTTCTCTTTCCAGTGATCCAAAAGAAGCCTTCAGATTCCTCAAATTTCTCAGAACCCTTGGTGCTCACTGCTGCAACATAAGAGAGGCATAATAAGAAACAGATTCCTTGCATCCTGAAGCATGTCTGGGATCTCAAAATTCCCTGTTCCTTAAGATGCAGTAGAAAGGAATAAGACTGTTCCTAAGGACTAGAAAAGACAAGCTGAGGGAATAAGGCATAGCAGACCATCAGTAAAATTTATCTGTGAAGAGGATGAAGGGCAATAGGTGGAGGGGAAATTTTGAAAAGACTGCATACAAACTAATGAATAAAGAAAACAATCGGGGGGGGGGGAGGGAGATAGACGACAACTAGCTGGAGAAAAAAAATCTAGATTTTCAAAAAAGTAAAGGTGATTATAGAAGGAAAATGTATTTGCAATTATTTTTCTTTATTAAAAAAATAGATCCCCAACTCCTGGGTCCTTGATTCCAACAAGTGACTGACAGGAAATTCCCCAAACATTTGAATTCTCAAGTCATTAAGCCGGCTGAGCCAACTGAGTTTTTACAGTGGCCTGTTGTGCTTCCAAATGACAGCTTATTTTCTGAGCACTTGAAAAATCCTGCCAGCCAAACGCTAAGGGCCCAGACCAGGTGCAAGAATCCTACCTTATGCAAAAAAAAATAAAGTCACACAAATTCAACATTGTGTATTTGTTGTTTTTTTCTTGTTTCAGTCTGAACTTTTTCTTTTAAAGCAGACCATTCCCACATCCAAACTTTCCAGCACAATGTCCAGGTTACAACTTGCCATTTTTATACCATGCTCCTCAGTAGCAGGTTTCTGCAATTAAAAATTTGCACTAGAAACACACATTTTGCTGCGCATCACACTTACTAGAAAGCAAAAACTAAAGACAAGTGTATGGATAGTGAAATTTAGCAATGAGGTATATAGCAGGACATTGTCACCTTGCCAAAAAAAAAAAAAAAAAAAATCAAGCTTTTGTCTGAACTTTTTTTAATCCATTATTTTTACAATTAACACTCAAGATAATTATAAATAAATAAATAAAATATCAGAGAAAAAAAAGTTATTTTCACTTTTTTTTTTTCCGGTTTGCATACTCTTCACATTGATAACATATCATCAGTTTTACTGTGTCAGCTCTTCAATGAAGGAAACACAACTACCTCCATGTTTGTATAGTGACTAGCATAATGAGATCCTCATCAGGGACTCTGGGCACTACCAGTAATGGATAATTATCAGAACATTTCAATTATTTGTGGGGATCTCCCACCCAGCAAAATAGGACAGGAAAAATATCAAAGATAGGAAAATTATTGTACAATGACAAATACTGGCAGAAAAGGAATCAGGCAGGTGTAGTATATAAAAGACTACTTTTAATTAATTTTTTAAAAATTTGAATGGTTTCAAGTAGTTAATGTTACTTTAATTTAAACCAAGAATAAAAACCAATAGTTAAAACAGTTCCTCAGTTGGTTTCATTATAGCTGGTTGTGTACTAGGTGCAGGTGCATTAGGCATATATAACTGATTCAACAAAAGATTATGTTACACATTTGCACTACCGAAGTTCACCTCAAAAACTAAGTGTGTGATTTTTTTATGCAGTCTTCTGAAAGGCAGACTTCTTTCCTGAATGAGATCCTAAAAATAAATACTTCAGACCTTTGTTTTAAACAGGCAAGCAGAAAACAGAACTAGTTTCTCAGAGAAACTCAGAATTTCAGAGTTTTAAAACTTAAATCTCTAATAAAAAGAACTAAGATTGTGATGCATACCACCCTGTCGATTGAGATTCTGCATTTCCCTTTCTCTGCGATCTAGTTCTGCTGCTTTTCTTTCTAATTCTTCTTGGCGCTTAAGCAGCTCAGCCTGGGCCAATGCATGCTCCTGAGGAAAAACAAGCACCGTTAGATATCAACAAATGCACAAACTTGGAATTTTTGTTCTTTCGTATATGTTCTTCAATTATGTTGCATTCTCAGTCATGAATCAAGATAGACTTGCTATTTTAATTAATAAATGCAACAACTTGTACCTAATTACAGCACGTGTTTCTGTAAAGCATAGCACTGATTATTGAAAGTAATGCTGCTTTATAAAATTAACATTGGCCTAGAAGAGTACTGTTATATATGCAATTAGAATTTCTTTTGCAATTAGCTCATTCCCAAAATGTTATACACAAACCTTTGCTATTTGTGTGTAAGCAGGAGGTTCCTCTGTTGGTTTCATTATAGCGGGTTGTGTACTCGGTGCAGGTGCATTAGGTATTTTCACATTTCCTGGTGGAGGCTAAGAAAAGAAAGTGAAAATTATAAGGACACACTTTCACAAACAGATACTTTATACTATGGAAGACTGAGATTATCTACTGTATTTTTTTTTTTAAAGGGATAACCAAAAATTCTGTGGTAAGCTGCCTGCAGTAACGCTGATCTTTAGGAAAAAATAATTCCTTCTTCTATGATAAAATATTATTTATACAGTACATTACTTGCCAGAGATGCAACACAGCATTTTATAAATAATTGTACACACAACATAGGAGTTTAAATTAATTCAGCTATGAACTGGGATAAGTGTAATTATCAGTTATGGGAAGCCCAGGAATTAGAAGTGACCTATTTATATAATAAATAAATAGGACAAGGACTATTTAACAATGATCTCTAGGACATTTCCTAGCACAGACTTATGTCACCTATTGAATAATTAGTTAGGTAATATACCCTCCTATTCAATTTTTCAAATCTGAAGATAATTGTTCAGTGTTCATAGTCTATTGATTAATATCTCCATTAATATTTGCTTTTACAACTTATGAATTTCAGACATTATAAGCACTTTTCAATTATTTGCATGAAGGACTGGTTACAGTTTGCTTCTAATGGTTACAAAATAAGCTTTTTTGGTTGTGCTATTCCTAACTCACTAATTTCAATATCCCTCCCTCTTTCTCTTTATCCTCTATGCACCACAGAAAGAATGCCTTCATAGTCTCCCAGATTTCTGACAAAGATGGGACTTGAACTGACACTAGCCGGATAGGTTAAGGTCAAAGGACTACAGTTTATCCTCTGGAGCTATCCAACTGCAGTGAAAATTTTAATGCTGGAAACCTTTTGGCTCCTCTTTCTGCATATGTGCAGTGTAATCCTTTTACAACAGAACCTCTGAGTTGAACACCAGAATTACAAATTGACCAGTCAACCACACACATTATTTGGAACTGGAAGTACATAATCAGGCAGTAGCAGAGACAAAAAGAAAAAGCAAATACAGTACAGTACTGTTTAAACGTAAACTACTAAAAAAAATTAAGGGAAGACAGTATTTTTCTTCTACATAATGCTTTGTTCAGAGTTACAAACAACCTCCTTTCCCGAGGTGTTCGTAACTCTGAGGTTCTACTGTAGTTCATGAGCCTTAGGAACATTAGGCTTGAGCCTACCTAGAGATACAAATTATCTTGAATACCATTTTCATTTTTGCTCCCCCAAAGAGCTAGTGGGTGCCTTGTATTCTCCGGGGGTATCCCTCAAGCAAGTGAGCCTCCTGTCCCAAGATTGGGGATCAAACCATGACTCTGATCTGAGAAAAACAGCGTTAAGAAATATAAGAACAGCCATACTGGGTCAGACCAATGGTTCATCCAGTCCAGTATCCTGTCCGACAGTGGCCAACTCCAGATTATTCAGAGGGAATGAATAAAACAGGGCAATTATCAAGTGTTCCATCCCCTGTCCTCCAGTCCCAGCATCTGGCAGTCAAAGGCTTAGGGACACTGAAAACATGGGGTTGCATCCCTGACCACCCTGGATAACAGCTATTGATTAACCTAGCCTCCATTAATTTATTTAATCCTTTTTTGAACACAGTTTATACTTTTGGCCTTCACAACATCCCCTGGCAATGAGTTTCACAAGTTGACTGACTGTTGTGTGAAGAAGTCCTACTTCTTTATGTTTGTTTTATACCTTCTGCGTATTAATTTCATTGGGTTATCTGTTTTTTGTGTTATCTGAAGGGGTGAATATGGAAGTGTTATTTACTTTCTCCACACCATTCGTGATCTTATAGACCTCTAACATAGCCTCCTCCCCACTTAAGCACCTTTTTCCCAAGCTGAACAGTCCCAGTCTTGTTAATCTATTCTCATATGGAAGCTGTTCCATACCCCTAATCATTTTTGCTGACCTTCTCTCTACCTTTTTCAATTTTAATATCTCTTTTTTGAGATGAGGCAACCAGAACTGCATGCAGTATTCAAGATATGGGCATATCATGGTTTTATATAGTGGCATTAGGATAGTTTCTGTTTAATCTATCCCTTTCTTAGTGGTTCCTCATATTGTTAGCTTTTTTTGACTGCTGCCACACATTGAGCATATGTTTTCAAAGAACTAGCCACAATGACCCCAACATCTGTTTCTTGAGCGCTAACAGCTAATTTAGACCTCATCATTTGTAGGTATTGTTGGGATTATGGTTTCCAATGTACATTACTTTGCATTTATCAACACTACTAAACTGTCAACCTTCAGAAAAAGCTAATACCCAACTCTTTTCATCAGTATCTCAAAGAACTATAGAAAGGGAGGTCAGGATTATTATCCCCATTTTACACATGGGGAAGCTGAGGCACAAAAAAGTTAAATGACTTGCCCAAGATCACCCAGCGGGCTAATAGAAGAGATGGGATTAGAACCCAGGTCTCCCACATCTCAGTCCATGCTCTATGCACTAGACCAAACTGCCTTTCCTCAGACTCCACAATAGTGCCCTTTTGAGTCCCAACCATAATTCTGATTCCTAACTCATATCCGTTCTGGTGCCCAAAATTCAAGAAGGTTGTTAATAAATTGGAGAGGGTTCAGAGAAGAACCATGAAAATGATTAAAAGATTAGAAAACATGTCTTCTAGTGATAGACAGAGAGCTCAATCCTTTTAGTTTAACATAGAGAAGGCTACGGGTGACTTGATTACAGTCTGTAAGAATCTACATGGGGAACAAATATTTAATAATGGGCTATTCAATATAGCAGAGAAAGGTATAATGTAATCCAATGCTGGACGTTGAAGCTAGACAAATTCAGAGAGGAAATAAAGTGTACATTTTTGTCAGGGAGCATACTTAACCAGTGGAACAATTTACCAAGGGTCGTGGGGAATTCTTCATCCATGACAATTCCTAAATCAAGATTGACTGTTTTTCTGAAAGATATAGTCTAGGAATTATTTTGGGGAAGTTCTATGGCCTGTGCTATACCAGAGGTCAGACTAGATTAGGGGTAGGCAAGCTATGGCACGTGTGCCAAAGGTGGCACGCGAGCTGATTTTCAGTGGCACTCACGCTGCCCAGGTATTGGCCACCGGTCCGAGGGGCTCTGCATTTTAATTTAATTTTAAATGAAGCTTCTTAAACATTTTAAAAACCTTATTTACTTTACATACAACAATAGTTTAGTTCTATGTATAGACTTATAGAAAGAGACCTTCTAAAAACGTTAAAATGTATTACTGGCACACGAAACCTTAAATTAGAGTGAATAAATGAAGACTCGGCACACCACTTCTGAAAGGTTGCCGACCCCTGGACTAGATGATCACAATGGCCTTGGTATCTATGAACCTTCTATGGATCATATCTGAGTATAGTAGCCAAGAGAACTAGAAAAAAACCTCAGATATTTCTCTGATCTCTCCCACTGGTGCAAGCCTCACTGAGTTCACTCTTTTACTATATAAAGTTTGAGATTATGTGTAGTAAAATATTACAAATAATAAACTAAACAACAGTCAAATAATGACTTGCCCAATCTGATAACTGAACATTACAAGGAACTCACCTCATGGGATCCATGAGGTATATTAAGTATCAAAGCTTGTTTTCAAGCATTGATTAAAAATAACCTTGTGTAAAGACTCCAAGAATAATTGACATTTTTTGCCATTTCCTGTATAAATTAGCATATAAGAAATCAATTCTCCCTCTAGTTTACCAGAACTCCTGCACATGTCTCTAAATAGACTTTACATTTACATTCAAATTTAACTATTCTGAACACATTCCTATTCTTTAACTGAAGCAGGTCACTAGTCTAAGAAAGTGGTAAGGGTGTCTATTTTAATTCAGTAATACTCTGTTGATATGACAAGTTATATAAATGTTATCAAAATATAAAGAGAAACCTCAAGAATATGTGATTGGAAGGTACAATCTGACCAAGATTGTTATTATTTATATTACACTAACACCTAAAAGCCAAACGAAGATCAAAACATCATTGTGTGCACAATACCCATTCATAAAACAGCTCCTACCACAACGAGTCTATAATTGAAATATTGTCGTCTAGACGTGGCTTCTGTTTGCATGGTACTTTATGTACCCTAGTCTACAGCTCTAGTTTAAGGTCACTAATTCTAGTCTTGGCAAGGCTGCAATAACTGCACATTTTACTGTCATGAGGTAGTATGCTAGTACAATATGGCTGACCAGGTATCTTTAAGACTATAGCTTGTGGCTTTTAAATTTGTTCTTCTTATCTTGCATATTTGGTGTTCAAACATCTACTATCTTGATCATTGTTCAGTTTAGGAAGAGGACATCTGCTCTACTGGACATTATTGTCAACATGAGCTATTTAACATTATTTGCAGAAAAAACTGATAATCTTTACTTGTTAGGGAAGGGATGTTCAAGGGAAACAACTTAGAGGGAAAGGATAAGGAAGAGCTAGATTTGTTCCAGAGTCATTGTTGCTGAAGTATGTGTGCACGCCCAAAATATTTGTTTGCAGAACTAAAACAACAAGGAGTCTGGTGGCACCTTAAAGACTAACAGATTTATTTAGTCTTTAAGGTGCCACCAGACTCCTTGTTGTTTTTGTAGATACAGACTAACACGGCTACCCCCTGATACTTGACGTTTGCAGAACTGTGCAAATTTATTGTCTCTTGGGTTTTCATACCAATTAAGAGAAACAGTTCATAACTAAACAAAATCTAGAAAAATTGGCTTTTCCGCCCCCCCAAGACCATCTGCTCCAACAGCATTTGTCCAAAGACAGTAAGAGACACAACCACTCAATCAAAATATGAAAACCCACAGGAGCAACACACAGGCTCCAGATGGCAAACTCCGGCAACAGCAGAGGCATCAGTTTTGAAAACAAAAAGTGGGCATATGAACACAGAACCATTGAGGTTCACAGACATTGAGTAAGTGGCAGAGTATTCCTTATCTGTCAGGCTGTGTAACCGGACCTCCATCCAAGACATCTATTAGTTTTGTTAAATGAGTTTTCATTTATATTATATTTTCTTTGGATTGGAGTTTTTAAAAAAAGAAATTTACTAGCAGCTTCTAGATTCATTGACTACCATGTAACCTCTTATAACCTTGATTAACATCATATGACAGGGCCAAAAACAGGGCCAAGTGTCTTACCAAAACACCCATATATCACATTTTTATCACAGGCATCTATTAAGCATTTTATTTTACAGGTGTTTAGTGGAAGTCCTGAAGCTGGGAAAGATTTAACCTTGCTTGCTAGGCATCACATAGACTGAAAAGAGTGGGGCTGAAAAAATGCCTGCTTTATTCTTTTATGCCAAGTATATCAAAGTAATTTAATAGAGCTAATTGAACTTTTAATTAACAAAAAAGAAGTGGCCCTTTTTTCCTAAATGAAAATTTTCATGAGAAAGTTTTTTGGTTAAGAACTCCCAGCTTATTTTTGTTTGTTTAAAAAAATGCTGAAACTAGTAAGTTTCTGCCAAATATGTACAATTTATTTTTCCAAAAATCTCTACAATCTAAACTGGTTTAATTGACGTAGGGCTTGAGGGAGAACCAGAGCCCAGGACATAGCAAAGAGGCTTCCTGGAAAAGTAGTGGTAGTCTGAGGGACAGAGGAAGAGAAGACTCCCCCTGAATGTAAACTGGCTCTTTTAATCCACCTCTTTTCTTAAATCTAAAGTGAAATCCTGATCTTAATTAAGTCAATCAGCATACCCCAACTGAGAGTGCCACTGTGGCATCTTTCACCACTAACCAGAATTAAGAAATCTTTCTAAATAGAAAAACAGATTTCTAACTGAAATTTCCTGGGACTTGATTTAGTAAGGACATCTGTGGTTATACACTGTCATGATAGCTATTGTAGAAGCAGAGAAAGAACTGACAGGAAGGGGATTGCAATGCATGACAGTTTGTTAGCAAAAGTCAGGCTAACTGTAACCCTAATAATGCGAGATTTATAGAACTGAGGATTGTGAGGCAAGTGGGAAACAACTGTGTGAGAAGTTGTTGCGACTTTGTGTAGATAATGTGTAGATAATATGGAATGTAGACTAGAGTCTAAATAAGTGAGAAAAATAAGATATCAGGATGACCTATGTATAAACAAATGCAACTGTTGCTTATTATTGTCTGTAACAAACAATTACAGCAAGCATTTATACCTTTTATCTGTAGAGAGACCTGCCAAGGAGGGGGAGACCCTGTGTCCTAGTGCACTCTCTCCCTCTACGCAATTGCAAGAGAAAATAAAGTATCTGACTTTGCTGTACCTAATCAAAAGAGTGAGAACTGTGTTTTTCTCCGACACTATACAAGATACATTTCTTCATAGCTTCCTACTATAATGAAGCTGAGCATGTTTGTTACTTGCCTTTAGCAAGAAAGCCTGTCAAGGAAAAAGTCCCTCCAAATAAATGCTGCTGCTGTTGCACTTCAGGTATAACATCTGTATAAGAATTAGTTTTAAATAAAGTATTCATAAACATCAACATCTCACAGATCCTAAAATGAACAACTGGGCTAATATCTGTCACTAAACTCAAACTTTCTCTCTCCCTTAGCACCCTCCCTACCACAAAAAAAGGACATTACTCTAATTTTGTTATATGACTGGCATCTAGGATGAGGCCCATCTGGATTCTTTGGATATAAGCTCTCATATGCCCAATTAAGGGCTATTTTAGCTCATCCCTTCAATAGAACAGATTCAGAAATTAAAGTGCATTTTATAATCATACAAGTTTACAACAACTGCATAGCTATAGCTCTGGAATTCTCAAAGAGGAAGAATATGAGAAAACTACAGATAGCTAGATTAATTTTGCATATTTTCCTGTACAGTAACTCCTCAAAGTCGTCCCGCTTAACGTTGTTTTGTTGTTACGTTGCTGATCAATTAGGGAACATACTCATTTAAAGTTGTGCAATGCTCCACTCTTACGTTGTTTGGCTGCCTGCTTTCTCCACAGCTGGCAGCCTCCCTCCACCCCGCCCTCCACCCCCCAGCACCTCCCGCCCGCCGGCAGACCCCACAGATCAGCGCCTTCCCTCTCCTCCCCCTGCCTCCTACCTGCGGCAATCAGCTGGCTTGCGGCGTTTTGGAGGCAGGAGGGAAGGGGGAGGAGCGAGGACTTGGCACGCGGGCTCCCCCTCCCTCCTGAATGCCGCAAGCCAGCTGATTACCCAGGGAGGAGGCGGGGGGGAGTGAGGGGGAGCCTGCGCCAAGTCCTCGCTCCTCCCCCTTCCCTCCTACCTCCTAAATACCGCAAGCCAGCTGATTGCCCCGGGCAGGAGGGAGGAGCAAGGACTTGGCGCGCCTCCCCCCGCCTCCCGATGCAGCAATTAGCTGGCTTGTGGTGTTTAGAAGGGAGGGGAGGGAGGGGTGAGGAGCCAGGACACAGCATGCGACGTAAAGGGGGGAGGAGGGGAAGAAGAGGCGGGTCAAGGGTGGGGGCTTGGGGGAAGGGGGTGGAGTGGGCGGGCTGAGGGTTGAGCCCCCCGCCCTTGGTGCTTGCAGAGTAGGGGAAGCTGCCCTGGAACCTAACACCCCCCCCCTTCCCCCATTTACATTAATTCTTATGGGGAAATTGGATTCGCTTAACATAGTTTCACTTAAAGTTGCATTTTTCAGGAACATAACTACAATGTTAAGTGAGGAGTTACTGTACTAATCTATGTGGACCTGCAGCAAGACTGCTATTCCAATTCTTGGCTTCTCAAAAACAGACCACCAAAACTGTCTGACAGTAATACAAGATAGATGAATATCAACCAGAGAATAAGATGTTAAATTAAATTGTAAATAAAATAAAGTCAGATTTTAACCTAGGACTGAAAGATTAGTGCATAAAGTCATTATACCACAGAATTTCCTTTAAATAGTATTTTAAACTTGCCATTTTTTGTTATGACAAGTTGTATAATATTGCTTTTACATGTCAGCAATATCGAGCACTTTTGTGCAGCCACACCAACATAGGTGCACACATACTGATTCTTTCCAGGTAATTTTTGAATAGCCACGATAAGACAAACTAGCAACAACTCACGTGCTTAAGTCCCACTGAAGTCCACCCACCTGACAAATCCACCACATGTTATTAAGGGCCTACTTTATTTATATATCTTCTGTTTTCCCTCATTAGTCCTTCACATTCCTAAGAGTGCAACTTCCAAACTTTCTGTAAAATAGTTTTCCAAAGAACGCTCAAAAAAATAATAAGAGCATATTAAAGAAATAAACTAATGTACTTACTGTTCTGGAATCTGAGAAAGGATTGTACTCATCTAATCCCGGTGGAACATTTCTTGTCACTTGTGTAACCGAAGGATCCTAGAAAAGAAAAGTTATGTAAAAGGTGTGCATACATACTAAAACTAGTGACAATGCCTATACAAAGAGTCGAGACATTCATCATGTTAAATTTTGTTAGCGGTATACAACTGCTTTCCCAATCATATACATTTTGAGCCACAACCATGCTCTCACATCAGCTTTCATATAAACTGCTCTGTTATACATTTCATGAGCTGACAATATTAAAGAAATTACTTAGGAAAAAAAGATAAGGAGAGCCTGATTGTGAGTCCAGTTTTACTTAGGATCTTTCCCCAACATATATCTTACAGTCCAAGTGTTCCATTCATTTCAGTAGAAAGTTAATTAGACTTACAGAATACCACAAAAAGATACTGATGTATTTCTTCTCTAGATAAATATCCATTTGTATATAGGTAATAAAACCTACACATACCATATCCAGGATAAGACAACAGCATTGGTGCATTATGTAAGGGCTAACGGAATGGACACACACAGTGTAAATTTAGCCTGAAATTTACAATTTTGAAACTATATACTTTATAAATTTTAACTAACAGAGGTGTTTCTACACTTTTTTTAGTTCATTGCTCAATCTGAGAGAAATGAATAAAGTAAACATGAAAAGTGAATTTGTATTTCTAACATGTTCATGTATTAGTAACAGGTAAAAAAATTCTTTACTGATATGATTTAAGTCAATGTCTCTAAAAAAAGACTCAGGACAGGACAATGATCACTAGTGCACAGAAAGTACCTGAAGCTTCCTTTGCAAAAATATAGTCTCTGATAGTTCCACAGTAAAGCTGGTTTTCATTTTTGTAAAAACCAAGAAAATCCCTAAATATATCTGCTATTCCTACATCTAAACCACATCATTCCATCCTGATCTTCTTATAACACTCGATTGACGTGAGCTAAAAGCTGCTCTATCAGGTAGCTGATTTATAATAGGAAAGCCCTTTAGAGGAAAAGCTGTCGAAAACCTGTGGTGAGAGGGAAAACTGCATCCTATCCACAGAGCCATCTGAACTCCTCAACAAGACATTCAAAAGGAGGTCAGATGGGGGAGGAAGGAGAAGAGACCTTTCATTTTGCCTCTAGGCTTTTCTCAGCCTAGCTTTCTCCCTGAAGCCTGCTAAGAAAGGAAGCAGAGAGAAGGAGACCTTTTCCCCAAAAGGCAAATGCGGTCCTAGGACATGGCTGGGACTTACATGGATAAATTCTCAGCCTAACTACCCATCAGAAATTTGAAATAAAAAGGTTGAAGTTTTCCTCAGCAAAGCTCTGCAGCAGGAAGGTCTGGTTCCACCACTGGCTGTGGAGGCTGCTTCAGGGGCAGGGCATTCCCCTGCTGTCAGTGACCAACAGGTTCAGTTCTGCCCCCAAGCTGCAAGCAGGCTGAAGTAACCCTTGTAATGGATCTGTGGACCGCAGCATGATGAAAAATTGCTTATATTCCACCTGAGATCGCCTCTTTCTCAAATGCAGTTTTGTTTTGTTTTTGTTTTTTTTTTTTAAACAAAAGAGAAAAAATCTAGTTTTTACAAGAATCTAGTTTTTTTAATCTCTCTGTGAAGAGGGTCCTGTAAAGAGGAACCTCTACCATGTTATCGCCATAATATATTTTAATTATGGAACCAGACTTGAATGTAGTGTTCCAAGTGAAACTTCACCAGTCCCTAAATAAATGGCTAGAGTAACCTCTTACAGTCTCTCCACTTCTCAGGATTGCAGTGATTGCTGCTCAAGTTAAAACATTGTGCTTTAGCACAACAGCAGGAAAAAAAGTTACATTTCTCAAATTTCAACTGGAGATCATACAAAAACAGGCTTCATGCTAGCTCTCTGAATGCAGAGAAACACCACAATGAGGAATTAAAAATGCAGTAAATGAAGTAAATATTGATTTATGCACTAGACTTTGAAAAGAGGATACAAAATAATTTTTAACAACATATGAAACTTTTATAATTCAACAGCATTACAAAATATTGAATATTTCTTAGAAGCCTTTCAGATTGGGAAAATGGTTGTGTAATAGAACCTTATCTAAAATGGAGAAATGTACACCAATCAATTAAAAGAAACTTGCAATACATAGGTGCATGTACAGATTGCTGGGAAGAGTAGGAAGAGAAACAACTGATACAATTGATCCCTGAAGTTTCAGGGCAGTGGTTCTCAAACTTTTGTACTGGTGACCCCTTTCACATAGCAAGCCTCTGAGTACGATCCCCCCTCCCCTTATAAATTAACAACACTTTTTTATATATTTAACACTATTATAAATGCTGGAGGCAAAGCGGGGTTTGGGGTGGAGGCTGACAGCTCGCGAGCCCCCATGTAATAACCTCGTGACCCCCTCAGAAGTCCCAACCCCGTTTGAGAACCCCTGTTTTAGGAGTAAGCCCCAAATCTCAATTATGTGCTGGTGTAAGTGTCAATTTATGTGCAGTGTCCATTTTAGGTCACTAAAAGTTCCCGCTGTACCCTCCTCATGCACCCTATTATCCATCCCCCAGATGTCCACAGCTACATTTTCTCACACATATACATAGGCCATGCATGCACAACCTACATTATTCCTGAATCCCGCCTACTTGGGCAGTCCTCATCCAGTGACCCAATTTTGGATCACCAGCTAAAAAATGTCCTCCGTCACATACCCGCTCTGTCCAACAGTATTCACACACACTCTAGTAATTTTCTGATCACTGGTTCTGCAACTTCTCAATCTGCAAACCACTCATGTTTCAACAACTGCGAGTAGTTTGCCAGAGTAACATCACCATCAGCCGGGGCTGCAAGCAGAAGGAACAGAACTGACAGTAAGCACTCAGTCCCTTAGCTACCAACTTCTCCCCTTCCCTGGTCTCTCCCAATCTAATAGGGCCTAGAGAAAGCAGGAGGCAGCCGAGACCTGAAGGGCTATTCGGAGTTAAGTTACTAAGCTATTCATCTCCTGCTACAGGCTCAGAGAGCTTTCTGCGTCTTGCCAGCTGATGTAGTGAAGAGCAAAATTTCCAATAATAGTTTGCCAGCCAAAGAGCTGGAGGAATTACTGGAGTTACGTGAGGGGAAAGCGGGAATAAAGGAAACTTTTAAATACAGTAGACAGACGGCGAGAGTGTAATTTTCACTGTATTATCCACAGTGGGATTTCTGACAGCCTGTAGAGCCACGGGGCGGGGAAAAAAACAATAGAAGGTATGGCAAAAAGGGAACTTCCAACTAGTGAACTATCATGTTCACCAGCTGAGGGAGCTGTCAAACAAGAATCACCCTGCCTAAATAGGTGTAAGAAAGCACTAGTGTGGGCACAAGGGCAAGCCTGTGGCTCTCTCTACACTGTGGAACCTATGCTGGCATCGCCCTCTAGTGTAGACGCTGCCAACACCAACAGAAGAAGGAGTTTTTCTACTGGTGGAGGAACACCACTTCCCTGAACATTAGCTACATCGAAAGATGCACTCAGCATCTATAGTCAGGGTTTTGGCAACATAGCTAGGTCTGTCAAGGATGTGGTTTTTTGCCCATCCTTGATGGATGTAGATATACAGGTATAACTTTTAAGCGAAGATCAAGCCTTACACTGACTGAGGTTAGCCAGCTGTGGATGCATTCCATTGTTTGTATTTCAGTCAACGGTTTTGCACTATTTGAAGCACAAACAATTGAGTTCTTTAGTGTAGACATGACCAAAAAGTCTTCCAAGCAGGAAGATTAAGATATTGGAGTGTACTATTTTCTTCCCTGATGTTATAGTTCTATACTAAAGATTTTGATGTGTTGGACCATAGGCACCAACTCCGTGGGTGCTCCAGGGCTCGAGGACCCACAGGAAAAAATTAGGGGGTGCATCACACCCACGAGCAACCAAGCTTCCCTCCCTCCCAGCACCTCCTGTCCGCCAGCAGCCCCTCCCCCAATCAACTCTCCCCCTTCCTCCCAGTGCCTCCCTCCCACCACAGATCAGCTATTCTGTGGCATGCAGGAGGTGCTGGGAGGAGGAGGAGAGGGCACAGGGCATGCTTGGGGAGGGGGTGGAACTGGGTGGGAAAGAGGTGTGGAATAGGCGGGGTGGGGCAGATTAGAGGTGGGAAGAGGCGAGGTGGAGGTTTGGGGGAAGGGGTGGGGTCAGGGCAAAGCAAGGGTTCAGCACCCCCGGGGCAAGACAGAGCCTGTGTGTTGGACCTCAGACAGAGTTGTGAACAACACTTACATTTAGTGAATCCATTTCTGGGAAGAATTACATGCTTTCTGGTGTACTGTGAGAGACAAGAATAAAAGCCAGGTATCTTCAATCACTGCAGACATGTAATTATCTCAAGGAAGTAACAATTGTTTCACTGCCATTATAAAATGACATGTCTGACTTCCTACTCTTATCCATGTCTATACTGTAATAAATGATTAATGTATGGTGTAACAGAAAGAGACAGTGGTCATTTTACAGTTTGTAGAGATGTAGAATGCTAGATAAGTCCAGTGGATGACTTAGTAGTCAGCCACCTACTGAAGCATATAGTTCAGAGATAGTCAATAGGTGGATCACAGGCCAAATGCTTTTGAATGGACCCCAAATCTTTAACTTATGATCATCATTATTGGGAGTTTTTTTAATCATCATCTACTCCGGAGTCCGGACTTCGACTATACCTTGACCAAGAAATTTGGACCGTGACAAAAAAATTAATAACTATATCGGGATAGTAAGTTCACAATTATCCTAAGTCAGTAACTTATTTGCTTGAAGAGCACATATTAATCTTGGCTTTTTCCAAATGATCAATGCACTATTACAAAGATGAACTCAGTCTGGTTCCCACAGTTCAAGGATGGCAAGTGCAATGAGCATAATACATCCCAATCTAGCAATCCTGTCTGAATAAATGAAGCAATGACAGGCTATGGAGATAGCCACTCAGCTCAAATAGATTTGTGAAAAGTAGAAAAAAATTAAGGCTGTTCAAGCTCATTTTAGAAGAGTGGTTTGTATTTACATGTAGTACATGCACAACAGTAAATATTCAAAGGAAGAAACCGTGAGAATAAGTTATTTCCATCCCTCCCAACAGTTTATTTTAGCAGCAAATACAGAAAAGAAAATGCGCACACACAAAAAAAATCATGTTTCTAACTCAGGGTTTCATTAATGATCAAAGATTTGCACTAACATGAGTTAATCAAATTGCCAAAATTATGCTAGACATTTCCAAAAAGAAAGATTTTAAGACGCTTAACCATTCACACACATGCCCTTTGATGTACTACAGAATTTTATTAATTCCGAAGTACACCTTATGCTGATCTGCGGGTGTTCGATATGAAAACTTAAAAGCACAGATAGTGTTCTAATTGGCACAAAGATTGAATGGCAATGCAGCTCTCTTGGCACTGCCCGTATTGCTTGCGGTTCCCTTTCACTCCTGCACCAGATCTGGGGCAGCCATGCCTTTCTGGACAGGAGGATTCTGTCTTTTGGGGACACAACACAGGATAACATCCTCCAACATAAGGACAGTCTGCAGAACTACACATGCATTTACTAGGTCTCACTGATGCAGCCTCTTTAACTTGCACCCTATCACTCACAACCCATCTGAAATTTAGTTCCCCTATCTCACACTGGCAGAAAATCCCCCCTTCTCCTGCCACCCACCTCTCAGACGTGGGGGCTCCTACACAGAGGAAAAAGATTGTATAAACATCTTATCTCCAGTCTCACCCAAGACTGGGAAGAGCCTATGGAAAAGAAAATCTCAAAGTGAGGAGGGAAAAGCAACATCAGTGTTAGCATACAGGCTACAATTTCAACAGCTTGGGTTCCCCAACCCACATACACACTTTTTCCCTATAGCACCACCATCAAGAAAAGGAGAGAAAAAGGGCGAGAGAAATGACTAGCCCATCACAGAAAACAGCTAGGGATGGAGAGTCAAACAATCCTCTTGGATCATATGGACCTTGAAACTTTCTATCTTTGCACAGCTTTATGAATTCTGAAATGAATTTTTACTGTTCACAACATTCAAACTGGTATTCATTGGTACTGAAGTACTAGAAGTGTTTACAGTCACAGTTCTGAGTCCTGCACCATTAACTTAAGTGTGCAGCATAGTGTCACAACAGTGACACAGGCATAATATAAACACTATATTCACACTGAGTGCCTTAAAAACAATACACTTAACTATGATTAAATTCTTGTATCAAGACACCCACGGAAGAAAAAACATGCTAATAAATGGCTTACACAAAAACCACATACACACTTTACAATGGCACCTGGACTCAAAGTATGAGCTCCATGCACCCCTTCCTCAGTGCCCCTGAGTAGATGCATCATTTGGTAAATGTCTCCATTTGGCTTTTCAAAATCTTCACCCAGTGTGCCCAGCACTTGCTCCCATCCATTTGCAAAGCTCTCTCCCTTCTCACAAAAGTTGTGCAAAACACAGCAAACAGCTATCATAACAGAAAGATGTTTCTCATCAGCCTCAGGATCTTCCATCTATTTTCCATCTTCCAAATGAGCATTCTACAGTCATTTTTGCAACGATTCAGTGTATAAATACATAGTTCCTTTCTTCTAGCAAAGTGTTCAGTAAAAGGCGTCATCCAGAATGAGTGATGGAATGACAGAACCATTGATACAAAAGTTCCACTCGTCACTGCAGAAAGTCCAGACTTTCTGGTGGCATGGCCCTTCCTGAATACCCCACACATATACTGTGGAACTTTCCGTGGTTATCAGCCAGGCCTTGCACTACCATGGGGAAGTACCCTTTTCCATTTATGAACTTCAAGGCCAGGTGCAGGAGGCAAAGAATAACATGGGTCCCATCACTGACCCTAATACAAGTTGGGAAATCCAACTGTGAAAATTTCCTGCACATTTCCCAATCTTTTGACCCAGGGGGACAGAAGTCTCTCCAGTGGTTCTCAAACCCTTTTTTTTTTCCACAGACCATTTGAAAATTGCCGAAGGTCTCGGCGGACCACTTAACGATCTTTCCAAATGTTGTTTGTACCATTAGCTAACTATTGTAAAGAGCTCTGGATTAAAAAGCTATATATAAAGAAAACCCTTAACAAAACTTTTTTTGTTCTACAAATAAAAGCACACAACTCATTTTAATATCAGTAGTCTTTCCTTTCTAATGAGATGGATGTGTCTGGTTTTGTGAGCAAAGTTCAGGGAAGTCGGGTGTAATGTTTGTCAGCTTTAGCCTTAGGTCAGGTTCAGCATTTCTCCTGCTTCTGTATTTGGACTGGAGGGAAGTAAGTGATGAAAATCCTGTCTCACACAGGTACGTAGTAGCAAATGGCATCAGAAAACGCACTGCTTTGTCTGCAAGTTCTGGGTAGTCTTTTGGATTCAAAGAACTGAACTTAATTACGGAATGTCTTAAATTCTGACTGTAATGTTTCATTGCAAGAAAGCTCCAACAAGCACTCTTGTGCCTTTTCGGACAAACCAGAAGGCAGCTCACTGATTTCAATTCCAAAAAAGGATTACATATCCAGTTCTTTGGTTCAGCTTCTACTGAAAAATAATCTTCAAACTGTTGCTTCAAGGCAACAAGTTGTTCTTCAATTTCATTTTTTTTTTTTTTTGGTCAAGCACCAGTTCATTTTCAGACAGAAAACCTTCCAATGTTAGAAATGCGTTGAAATCATCCTTTTTTACGTGACTAGCAAATAAGTCAAGTATCTTGATCACTGCATTGATTTAGTCTCGCACATCCAATATAATCACTGAAACTCCCTGCAACCCAGCGTTCAACTCATTTAGGCATGTAAATACATCGGAGAGGTAAGCCAATCACGAGAGCCAGGATGAATCTTCAAAACAATCTGTGAATTGAAATGGACGATCTGATAGAAATAGCTGTACTTCTGAATGTAGCTCAAACAAACAAGTACTTTGCCTCTTGACAACCACCGTTCTTCTGTATGAAGAAGTTGTACATAAGCACTACCCATTTCATTGCACAGTACACTAAAAATTTGAAATTTATAGATCTAGCTTTTATTAAATTAAACAGTTTCCAAAACACCCTTCATTTCCCCTGGCATTTTCTTGGCAACTAGTGCCTCTCAATGAATGCTATAGTGTACCCATGCGGCATTAGGTGCCACTTCGCAGATATGAACCATTATCCCACTGTGTCTTCCCGTCATTGCTCGTGCACTGTCAGTACATACTCCAACCCAACGTTTCCAATCAATACTGCGTTCCTTCACAAACTCATCTAGTAACTGGAAAAGTTGTTCGGCGGTGGTTGTTCTTGGTATTGAATGACAAAACAAAACATCTTCCAGTACTTTCCATTCCCACTAATACCTGATGTATGCAAGATTTGCAATGTCAGTGATATCAGTCGTCTCATCCAATTGCAATGCAAAATACCTACTGTTGTTCACGCGTTTCACAAGAATGTCTTTAACATCAGTGGTTTGAGCATTGGCTTGCTAAATCCAGGGATGTAAGTTCAATTCTTGAGGGGGCCATTTAGGGAACTGGGGTAAAAATCTGTCTGGGGATTGGTCCTGCTTTGAGCAGGGGTTTGGACTAGATGACCTCCTTCGGTCCCATCCAACCCTGATATTCTGTGATGCTATGATCTTGAATTCTGCGTGACACAGTGTCATTTGAAAGAGGCACACAATCTAACTGCTTTGCCGTCTTCTCTCCACACAGCAAGTTCTTTAGCTGCGGGCAGAATAAGTTCTTCCCCAATAGTGTGAGGCTTCCACTCTTTGGGGATTCGAAGGCTTGCACGATATGAAACTTCCAGAGCCTTTACATTTACTGTTGCGTGAGCAAACATTGTTACTTTCCCTTGTTTCAACTCATTCAGTTAGCGCTGAAAAAATTCATCTTTGAAAGCATGATTTGTAGTCAAATAGCGCAGGAGGTCTGCAGGCTACAGGCTTTCATTAACCAGCGCTCCGTAGCATAACACACATTGTGGCCTTGGTTCATCTTGTTCACCGGTCCCTATAAAGTCTAAATTAATATAGCTTGAGTGGTATTGTCTTACCGTTTATTGGTGTTTCAGTGTATTTTCATTATTGGTACTCATACTGGTTCCTGGTAAACCCGGGTCTGCACTCAAAATTTCCTTTGCAGATGTATGTTCACTTGCTGTACTCTCATGTACGATTTTGAACTTTTCACTGATCTCACCATCACTGGTTTGATTATTTGTTGTTTTCTTTTGAAAATAACCCGTTTTCAACCACAAATCCATTTCTGGGGGTTGACTACTATCCTACTTACTGGGCTGACAACTGTTACATTTTTTGAAAAAGCACTAGGGTCTGGTACAGTCAGTATATCTTTCCACGGGACAATGATGACCAATAAATACACTATTGGTAGGTTAGCTGAATTGCATCCAATGAAAACCACGCATACACATCTGAAAAAGGTGACCAAAACTATGCATGTAGTGTAGTAGGGTACCAATTTAAAGAAACATGTTTCACTTCTGGATTAAATGTGAATAAAAATAAAACACCAAAGGCCCAATTAAATAACCTACTCTTACCATAGACCACTAAATCTTCAGGGAAAGCTGCTCTCAAAAAATGAAACATCTGCCAAAATACTAAGATGCTACAGACTTTTGCAGTTCACAAAACTATCCGTCTTGCATGCATATTATCTGCACACATAGCTCAGCTTTAAGATATTATACAAATCTCTGAGTCAACTAGAAATAGTCATGCTCTCATTGCAATATTAATACAATATTTTCTGATATTGGAAAGGAGAGTAAAAAGCATTCACTCAGGCTTATGCAACTTCACTGAGATGTCCACTCTAAATTTGATTAATATTTCACACACAACAGTAAAAATAAGTAATAAAACCACAAAACCACAAACAAACGACAACACTGAAAATACAAAGGGAAGTAAAACATCAAGTGGTTGGTTATGGGTATTTTAAATTAGTGTTTAGGATCCAGGCTGTGCAAATGCAACAGAGCCCGGCAGAAAGAGGCAAAGTTCTCCTGGTTTCACATTGTGTGGGTCACCAACTCAAAAACTCACAGTGGACTCACTGAGTTTTTATAAGCCTTGGAGCACATTAACACATGGCTTGGAGTTTGTAGACAGATCCCTGCTTCAAAGAGCTTGCAAATAAGGTCTTTATCCTACAAAACACCTAGCAGCACCCACACCAAACCCAGTGCTGCTTGCTACTTAAGAGTCAACGGGAGTACTCTGAAGAGCCAGAACTATAACAGATAAAGAACTGGCCTTAATGGTTTCTATGCCTCTCCCCAAACGTAATGGAAATCACTTGTCTGGACAAGTGATTTCCATTAAGTTTTAACAGTACAGTAACTCCTCACTTAAAGTCCTCCCAGTTAAGTTGTTTAGTTGCTGATCAATTAGGGAACATGCACATTTAAAGTTGTGCAATGCTCCCTTCTAATGTCGTTTGGCAGCCACCTGCTTTGTCCACTGCTTGCAGGAAGAGAAGCCGGGCCAGCTAGCTGGTAGGGGCTTGTAACCAGGGTGGACCGGCAGCCCCCGATTAGCTCCCCCTCCCCTAAGTTCCCTGTGCTGCAGCTGCACCGCAAGATATCAAGGCAGTTCAGCGGTCATCGTTCCCCCCCACAACCCCCACTGCCATGTGCTGCTCCTGCCCTCTGCCTTGGAGCTGCTCCCAGAGACTCCTGCTTGCTGTGCAGTGGGGGAAGGAGGTGGTTAATGTCAGGGTGTCCTCTTACCCCCACTCCTGCACCCCGCTTACCCCTTCTCCATATAGAGCAGGGAGGGGACACTGATGGAGAGAGACAGAGAACTTGGGGCAGCAGCTGCTGTCTCAAATTCTTGATCCACTTAAAAAGACAATGCACTTAAGAGGCAGTGTGCATCTCTCTCTCCCACACACAAGGTGTCTGTCTCTGTCTGCTATGCTGTCTCCCCTCCCTCCTGTTCCTGCTGCCTTGTGTGAGAGGCTACATTAACAACAATGTGTTAACCCTTGAGGGCTCAGCTGAGTTCCTCATTTAGCAGTAAGGCATTCCCTGGGAAATATCCCTCCCTCTTCCACCCTCTAACTTCACCACCTCAACCAAGCTTCACAATTATCATAGCTGTGAACTGTATTAAACTGTTTGTTTAAAACGTATACTGTGTATGTGGGTCTATATAATATATAGTTTTTTGTCTGGTGAAAAAAATTTCCCTGGAACCTAACCCTCCCATTTACATTAATTCTTATGGGGAAATTGGATTCACTTAACATTGTTTCGCTTAAAGTTGCATTTTTCGGGAACATAACTACAATGTTAAGCAAGGAGTTACTGTAGTTTTGGGAGAGCAGTCTTGTCCTCTCCTCAGCAGCAGCTACCGAGCTGGGGCTGGGAAAGGGGAGGGGGTCTCTCTCCCTCTCTGTCAGCCCCAGAGTTGGAGCTGGGAAGAGGGGGGGGGGGGGGGGGGTCTCTTCCCCGGCAGCTGCAGCCCTGGAGCTGGGGAAAGTTGCCTCTTTCTCTGGCCACCACAGCCCTGCAGGTCCCAAAAATTCCTCCCACCTCCTCTTCTCACCCCACTGCCCCCACCACCTACCTCCTATCTCCCCCACCTCTCCCCACTGCTCCTTACCCCCTATTCCCTCCAAGGCCACCAACTCACCTTACATGTGCCTCTTCTCCAGGATCCAGGCACCTAATTAGTGGAGCCACACCTGCACAGCTCCTCTAATTAGGTGGGCAGCCCTTCATTCTCTCATGCGCGGCCGCTCAGGCGCGCACCTTAGAGGGAACTATCCACGGATCACATGAATGGAGCTGTGTCCATGGACCACAGTTTGAGAACCTCTGGCTCTAGACAGCAGCGCACACCTTCATGACAGTCCTAATTGTTGAACTACCATCTCTGATGGGTTAGCTAATGACCAGTAGCAATGGGTGGGGTGGAGTGAGGAGGGCGAGCTCTCACATAGCTATGGCCACATGCTTCTCAATACTGAGGGCAGCTTTCAGGTAGGTGTTCCACTGAACCAGTCTGAGTTCTGCACAGATTTCTAGGAAAGTGGATTTTCACATCCTCAAGTTCTGCAGCCACTGCTCATCATCCCAGGTTAATAACACTATTTTATTCCACCAGTCAGCACTAGTTAGCAGAGCCCAAAAGCAGGGTTCCATGAAAAAATGTAGGGGAAGTCTCTGCTTAATTTCAAACTCCCTTTTTGCAGGTGGCCTTAGTGCCCTGGTTTTGAAATCACAGCATGAATATAGATGTGCTGTTTACATTCATCACTATGAGGACTGAGAGATCGCAAGCATTCCTCCTCCATGCAGTCTGACATTGGTTTGAACATGGCGCAGTTCAGCCATGTTCAAAGCACTCTCAGAATGTGCAGTTCAGTGGTTTGACTTTTTTGAAAAACTGGAAACCAACAGGTATTGCTTAATTTTTTTGTATGTAATTTAAATTTTAATAGATTATAACTGTAGGCCATAACATTGGTTGTAAATTTCAAATTAAATTCTCATGTTTATTGTCAAAAAAGAAAAATGTATTTAATTTAAATAAAATCTGATTAAAAATTGAGGGTTTTTTATCTTAAATAAATAATCAACAATCTTTATCCACCTGCTCAGTAGAAACTCTGCCACAAGACACACCTGACCAAGCAGTCTCCCCTCATTAGTTTGTGGTTACACTTAAAACCCACCACCACCACCTAGATGTGAAAGAGACATACAAAACAGGTGGAAAAGGCTACATTGTTAAATATATTGTATATAAAGTTATAAAATGTACACAATAAAACTGAGGGGGGGGAAATCATCATCATCATCACTTTAATCTATAACCTTCAGCATTACTACCAACAACTAGCTCTTATTTTTCATCCATAGATCTCAAAGCACTTTACCAATAGCAGGTAAAATAGTAGATAAAATTGTGTTCAGAACACGAAAATTGTGATTTAAGCTGTCAGTGTTGTGGGATTGTATGTAACTTTTTACAGGATATGCAAATGCACCTACTTGGGGTATGCAGGAACTTAGCCTTTTGAAGCTTCACTCTGAGAAGGAAATGCATTACCTATTCACAGTCTCTTCAAAGAGCAAAACTGGATAAAGGAGGGACTCACCTATTCATGACTTTATGTGCTTGTTCTGAGCTGAAGCTGTGATGAACTTGTGACCACAGGGAAAATTCTTCTGTGGGGTTCAAAGGACTAATCATCAACCAGAGCCCTTGCTGGAGTGAGGGAGTGATCTCTGGTAAGCTTACTAGCATAAGGGTAGGCTCTTTTATTATTTTTAATATCTTTTTCTTGTAATGCTTATACGGTAACTCCTCACTTAACATCCTCCCGCTTAACGTTGTTTCGAAGTTACGTTGCTGCTCCATTAGGGAACATGCTCGTTTAAAGTTGTGCAATTCTCCCTTATAACACGTCTGGCTGACTTTACAAGGGAGCATTGCCCAAGTTCCTCTTCTCCACCTCCTCCCTCCCAGCGCTTCACCCACCGTCAAACAGCTATTTGGCGGAGCTTAGGACTTTCTGGGAGGGAGGGAGTGAACGAGCGGGGAAGCTGCTCCCTCCCCGGCAGGTAAGGCCACCCGGAACCGAAAGGCTTTAGGGGCTGCAGGGCCCTGGCCTGCAGCTCTAAAGCCCCTTTTGAATGCGGCCCTGCGAGCATGGGCCAGAGGACTCAGGAGCAGGGGCAGCCGCGCAGCCAGCGGCCGGAGAGAAGCAGCGCTTTCCCCTTCAAAGTGCTGCTTCTCTCCGGCTGGCTTTGAAGGGTAAAGCGCTGCTTCTCTCCGGCCGCTGGCTGCGCGGCTGCCCCTGCTCCTCCTGAGTCCTCTGGCCCGTGCTTGCAGGGCCGCATTACGAAAGGGGCTTTAGAGCTGCAGGCCAGAGCCCTGGCCCCCCTTAGCCTAGGGCCCTGCAACCCCTAAAGCCCCTGCATACCGGGTGGCCCGGCCTGCTTGGGGGGGGGGGTAGCACCCAGAATTGCGGCTCCCAAAATCACGGCCATGGGGGTGATGCCGCGCTGCACAGAGCCACCTGCACACCCCCTGCACCAAACAGGAGCTGCCCCAGCCCTGAGCGCCCTCCCGCACCCTAACTCCCTCCCAGACCTGCACCCCCTCCCCCGGAGCACCCTCCCACACCCTAACACCCTCCCAGACCCTGCACCCCTAGCCCTGAGCCCCAGGAGGAGAATGAAAAACAGGGAGAGGGGGAAGATGAGAGAGAATGCTCCCCCCACAGGGGGCCCCAAAAATGAAGCTGAGCACAGGGCCCCACTAACTCTAAATCCACCACTGGTGGGAGGGGGAGGAGCGTCGCGTCTCCACTCCTCCCCCTCCCTTGCAGAAAGCCCTAAGCACTGCTAAGCAGCTGTTTGGCAGCAGGGAAGCACTGGGAGGAAGGGGGAGGAGCGGGGACACAGTGTGCTCCAGGGAGGAGGTGGAATAGGGGTGGGAAGAGGCAGGCCTGGAGCATCCCCCGACAAAGTCAGCACCTGTTTTTCTGAGGAAGAAGCTGCTGCTGCGCAAGGTGCTTCTTAGCGTCCCTGCCTGCCTCATTGTTTGCAGCGGGCTGTGCCTGTGTGGGGTAAGCCAGGGGCACCCCCTTACCACAGCACAGTACAGTACTGTACAGTATATAATGCCTTTTGTCTGCCCCCAAAAAATTTCCTTGGAACCTAACCCCCCGCATTTACATTGAATCTTATGGGAAAATTAGATTCGTTTAACATCGTTTCACTTAAAGTTGCATTTTTCAGGAACGTAACTACAACATTAAGTGAGGAGTTACTGTACCTTAAGAATAACTGTACTTGATTAAAAAGAGCTGAGGGTAACTTAACTGTGACAATAACATTGTTTACTATCTGTGAGGAGAAAAGCAAAGCAAAGCAGGCTGACTTTGCTGGAGAATTCATAGTATAAGCAGGGAGCTGTGCAGTCTGCAGCCAGGAGGCTAGAATGGGTGCTCTTGCTAGCCCAGAGGAGGAATACAGGTGCAGTTACCCTGTATTGTGACATTGAACACTTGAGCCATAAAAAGCAACAGAGGGTCCTGTGGCACCTTTGAGACCCTCTGTTGCTTTTTACAGATTCAGACTAACACGGCTACCCCTCTGATACTTGAGCCATAAAAACAGCTAATGAAGAGGAAAGGGAGGAGTAACCAAAAGGAGATTGAGCAAAGTCTTGAGGGCTGAAGCTGTACTAATAGTGAAGGATGAATTCTCAACCCTGAATATTACAAACAGCAACCCAAGAAGTGAAAAACTTCAAAGACCCTTACATTATGTATCTTAATTTCATAAAAAGAGAGCAAAGGTTTGCCTCCTATTGCTACCCAAATACCATAACAACATGTGCTTTAGAAATAGCAAGGTTAGCGAAACTTAAGAGGAGAAATAACACAAGACTTGAATGTTTGGGGAAGGTAGGAAAACTAAAGGAAGGATCTAGTGGCTTGTTTAATTTTTGAACTTTAACTCCAGTCCAAGATAACCATGATCTACAGTTATTGCACCAGTTAGAAATCCTTGCATTATAACAAAATACCTAATTGAGACCAGAAAAATGGAATCTTTGCTAACAGAAGGGGGACAACTGAATATGAAAGAACCAACCTTAAAAGTTAAAAAAAATGTATTTCCTTTGATGTGGAAGTTTTTATGGGTGGTGACTGTGAAATGTGTTTTTTTAGAAGATTAACACCAGGTCTAGGATTTGTTTTAGATCGTCATGTTGCCTTTGCCTTTTTGTTATTACACATCAGCCCGATCGTCTAGCACTCATTGCTTGGAAGGGGTGCGATCACTTGTACACACAGATCCGCTGCGTAACATCTACTGCCTGGTGCCTATGGGGCAAGCCTGCAGAGTTACTACAGCGATCTCACCCTCTCAGGTGTCCGGGCCCCTACCCAGCCTGGAGAAGGGGAGTGGAAGGGAGGCTGGGCCTGCGGGAGCCTCATAGCGCGGGGATGTCGGGCAGGCCTGGAGGTGCGGACCTGAAGGCGTCTCTGCCCTGTTTTCCTGGGCACAAAGGCAGACTCCCGGGGCCTGCCGCGGAAGGAAAGGACGGACGTGCAGGCAGCCCCCCGCGGGGTGCGGTCGCCCTCGGCGAATAGAAGACGCACCGGCCCCAAGCTAGAAGGGGAAGGAATGTTCCGCCCCGGGAGTCGCCCGAAGCCCCAGAGAGCCGGCCTCGCCCTCACCTTGAAGGGGTTGTTGAGGTCCGGGTCCGCGAAGGGGTTACTGTCGAAGTCTGACATGGCGGGGGCGGACGGGCGCTGTGATCACCGGGCGGCGGCGGCTCCACTCCAGCGCCCCACAATCTACCCCCAAACCGATGTCACAAGCAGATCCGGCCTAGATCCCGCCCCTTGCCCGAGCAGCCAGCCAGCCAGCGAGATCCAAAATGGCTCTCCGGAAGTGAGGTGTTAGGCGAGGCAATACCATCTTTACGCCTGGAAAGGGGACACCACACTGGGGGAGGAATGGTATCGTCTCATGGAACCCACCCAGGATAATCTTGTCCCACCTCAAAGTGCCCGTCTTGAAACCTCGCCGCCACCCTGTTAGAAGGGGACTCTGACCCTGCTGCCTGAACCACGAGGGTCTGGCTTCCGCTTCTCATCCGCTTGGGAGTGGGGGGGTTGGCCTGTTCTATTCCCGCCCACCCCCCATTGCCGGCCGAGAAAGGGTGGGGAAGAATAAGAAAAGTAATGAGTCAGACTCCCACTAATTGCGTGGTTTAAGAGTCATGGGATTTCTCTTTCACACATACTCTTCTGTTTGGCTTTGAGGCTGTAGAGTTCACTTAGGTCACGTTTTCAGGCTTTTCTCTGGAAGTGTGAGGGCTAGAACTTTGCTTTGTTACTGAAAGAGAAAGAGGAGCTGCTGTAGTAAGTATATCCTGGGCTGTTTCTCCTGAAACAGCCCAGGAGAAACCTTTCAGAAAAACACCAAACACCACATGATTGGCCCTGAAATCGCAAAAATTGGCAGCACTGTATAAGGATCTTCCCCTGAATGTTTTCCACTTGTAATCCCCTTCCCCAAAAGTAAAAGTAATTAATTGCCAATCCTCCAAGATTGTCCTGGAGTCTCTGGGAATGAAAGATTAAGCTTTAATTAAAGATAATGTTATGTGATGAAACCTCCTGGAATTCATCCAATCAAAGTTGGTAACCCTAGAATAGGGTAAGAGTAGCAGGTCTGGTCCAAGGAGTAAAATAAGCTGTTAGTTATCTGTAGAGTAACAGGAGTTCTTCAAAATGGGTTGTCCTTACGCACAC
Organism: Trachemys scripta elegans; assembly: GCF_013100865.1. Lineage (NCBI taxonomy): Eukaryota > Metazoa > Chordata > Testudines > Emydidae > Trachemys > Trachemys scripta. The sequence continues at coordinate 41,895,411 of NC_048303.1, forward strand.
TCTAATATTAGCAGGCACGTGCCCCAAAACTTTACCTGCACCCTGACACTCATCAACAAGGACATATGGATACGGCACACTACTGCTATCAGTTTCAGTAACCGGATGTGGCCCTGTCCATGGCTTGGGCCTCTGCCAGGCAGGAGCAGCTCCTGCTCCATGGGGACAAGGGGCAGCCCATGGCCCCCGGAATCTGCTCTTTAGAGTGTGTCTGTCTGTGTAGACTTCCTGTTATGCCAGCTTCACCTTGCTTTTAAAGTGTGATGTGCAGAGATTCCTGTCTGAACCACAAACAGCAAAGGAAGTCCTCACTGATGTGAGGGGCTAGCTTAAAGCTATATTACCAATTGTATGCATACTTATGAATATGCAATCAATATGTAAGGAATGAGTGAAATAGTATGATTGTAAGAAACCAATTGCAAGGCTTGAACTGAAATATTAACGTGTAAGGATAATCAAAGTGTGTATGGGACTGTATATAAACTTACGGCAGTAGCAGTTCGATCTCTGGGAAGCTGGAACCTGGCCAGTCTCAGTCACCTAAGATCGAAAGCAACACCCACATCTGCAGCCTGTCACCAGTATGACTGGAATGTGCGTGTAAGTATAATTGTACAAATATGGGAAGCAAGCAATAAATCAGCCCTCAGTAGTGCTTTAATTCGACCTTTGTTTGTGGTTAGTTCTTGGCTGGTTCCAAGAACGGGTAACAGTTTCCTCTGAATGTGGAATCCAAGCGAGGAGTCCAAGGTTGAGGGCTGGTAAGGCAAATGGTAGAATATGCATATTGACAACATCTCTCAAAGAATTCCAGTTATTATACATGTAAGTAACATCTGTCCAAGTCCTAGGCTATCATCTAGATTCCCACATCCCACTGACATGCTTAGGGTAGGCTCAGCTGTATACCTCTCCCCTCTTTTCCTGAGTTCTACTTTTATGGTGTCCACTCCAGGGGCTTTTCAATGTCTGCAACCCTCCATCAACTTATTTGACCATGCAAGGAGATTCATCAGGATAAGTTGAGCTTCTTGCATAGATGTCCTTTGCCTCTTTCACTTCCAACTCTCACTTTGTTTTGTTCATTTTATACATGCCCTGATTGTTCCTCTTTATAAAAAGTGGAACCTAGCTGTTTGTGGAAGTTACCTCACAATTTCACTGTCAGCTCCTAGCAAAATACTACTATGGATCATCCTGAAGAGAATTGAGCCCAAGGTAGAGAACTTTTTGGCTGACAAATAGGCTGGGTTTAGAGATACAGTGAGTGGAGCAAATATTCAGTCTGCATGTGCAATATCAGAAAGTGGTGGAGACTGAAGGGAAGGTGATCCATCTCTTCAAGGATTTTGCTAAGATGTGTGCTATATGCTGTCAAACACTACTTTGGGCAATCCTGTAGCTGATTGAAGTTGGTGAAAATGTAATAAGGCAGATACAAAATCTCTACAGAGTCTGCTTCAGTGTTTGTGTGGTGTAAACAGAGTAATTGATTTGACTTAAGGCTAGATAGCATGCAGGGGTGCATGCTATCACTAACTTCAATTGTTCTCTTGAATAAATTTTAAGAAGAGCTACTAATAAAAACCTATAGCAGGATGAAACTAGCAGTGGATGAACAATTAGTGATCTGTGCTTTGCTGATGATATTGACTTAATTAGATCATTGTAAGAGGAGATGCAAAAATTGCTAGAAAGAGTAGTGGTTGAAGCAGAGAAGTTAGGTCTAAGGATATCACATGAGAAGACAATTGTGACATACGAGGCTGGTGATAAAGCAGCCTCGTAAAGATAATCCTACCCAAATCTGGAGGCAGTATGATGAGCTTTCCAAATATTTGGGTAGTATGACTACAAAGGACAGTAAACAGCACTCAGAGATCTGACCTGTACCTCAAAGCAGCACCCTGGAACCCCCATATTCACCACTGTCATAATTCCATGTTTTGTACAAAGCTTGCCTTGTGAGGTATCATTTTAAAAGTCTCTAGCTGTTGAACAATAATATCCTATTGGATTGTATGTACTATCATTGTATGTGAAGTTATGAAGTTTTACTATGTGTGTGTCATCGAAATATTTTGGGAGGCTGGAAACACCCATAACCAGCCTTTCAGGTATAACAATGGAGTAGCCAGACAGCATTAATGGCTCATCAACACCTATCAAAAAAAGAATCCACCATCCTAGAGATTTCTTGGAGGAGGTATGGGGGCAAAAACAAAGAGTCTGGTGGCACCTTAAAGACTAACAGATTTATTTGGGCATAAGCTTTCGTGAGTAAAAACCTCACTTCTTTAACCACCTCACAGCAAATATCTTTCCAGCAAGCTGGAAGAAAGTATAAAAGAGGGGATGTGACATCACTTGGCCTCTCTCCCCCTCCAACTCAACACCTGGGGAACATTGGGAGAACAAATACTTTGAACTCAAGTAGGTGGTCTAAAGCACTGCAGCCTATATATTGAGGATCTATGATCCATTTGTACCATGTGTCAGAGTACAACATTGCTTAATTTAAATCCTGTTTACTTTGTAGAACTCAGACTGCAGATTTTTTATTTCTTAGGTAACCAACTTTAATCTTTACACTTGCTGTTTATAATCGCTTACAAAAATCTATAGTTAATATATCTGTTTTATATTTTACCTAAAACAGCAGGTTTTCATTAACATGCTTTGGAAATCTCAGCTCAGTTTACAAAGGCTAGCTTGTGTCCTCTCCATGTCAAGGGAGGGGCGTACTGGATAATGAACTTGCACTGGCCAGACTTCTGACCAGTGCAAGATGGTACAGGCTGGGGAGGGATCTGGCTGGAGCCTCTCTACTGCTGGTTCATGAGTGGCTGGGAGATCATTGATGTAACTCAGTTGGGTATGTCCCTGCCTGTGGATGTCTAAGTGTAGTACCTGTCAGAGGTTTATGGCTTAACACAGCATCACAATGTGAGAGAGAGAGAGAGAGAGAGAGCGCACTCCAGGGTGATGGAACAGAGGGCTCAGCAATCCTTCAGTTCAGGTTGCACCTTGGGGACTCAGTTACAAGATCCAACTTAGAACTGGATTTACAGTTGCTGCTTTACCACCACTCAGACACATTTGGAGCTGCAAAGGTATTACTATTAAGTGTAATATGAAATTGTGTGATCTCATCATCTGCATCTTGCTATATGAACATAAGATATGGATGCTAAGGAAACAGGACATTAAGAGGCTTTGAATTGAAGTGTGATTGGTGTGTGTTAGCTATACCTTACACACAACTAGTAAAAAGGTCATCACCCCAATTTACAGTATAAGCAGAGTGCTTCCTGTTATCAAAACAATCAGATGTCCTACAAACTTAAGTTTTCTTCTTGAGGGTTGGATAAGCAGAGGAAAATTGCAGATGCAAGTTTTACTGGGACTGATACTGAGATAGAGGGACCTGCATCAAACGTTGTTCAATGATGGGGCTGACTGGACAGGATGTAGTATGGTGCAATTGTCAAGGCTGTGTGAAGACTGAACTGTAGAGGAACACTACTGACCAATCTCTCCCATGTGTTGTGTTTACTGTTCATTGTGATGTGACTTTATGGTGCTTTACATTATGAGAATAATAAAAAGAAACACCACTTCTGCTTATCCAGATGCATATTCACCTACTGGTGACAGGTTTCAGCGGTAGCTGTGTTAGTCTGTATCAGCAAAAATATATATATATAAGTCCTTAAAGACTAACAAATTTATTTGGGCATAAGCTTTCTGGGTTTACATCTGATGAAGTTGGTTCTAGCCCACTCCTGCCCTGAGAGGGGCTGTGAGCTAAAGGCTCGCTGATTGGGGAAGCAGCTGCAGCTGGCCCTATAAAAACCAGTGAAGCCAGGAGCTGAAAGGACCCTCCCTTGCAAACAAGGGCTTACTAAACTGAAGGAAGCCCACCTAGCTCCGTAAAAGAAGGCAAGCCTGATGAGCCCAGTACCAGAAATCACCCTTCCAGAAGAAGCAGCAAGACACCTTCCTCACCCTCCTCTTGCACAAGTTATTGCTTGCACAAGTTATTGCTTGCTCCTCCCCTGTCCTCCCCCAACACCGAATCCTTGTTTGTCTGAGCTATTGGCCGAACAAGAAGTAGGACTGAGTGGACTTGTAGGCTCTAAAGCTTTATATTGTTTTGTTTTTGAGTGCCACTATGTAACCAAAAATAAAAATCTACATTTGTAAGTTTCACTTTCACGATAAAAGTGACTGCAATAAAGTACCTGTATGAGGTGAAATGAAACAAACAAAAAATAGTATATCATTTTTACAGTGAAAATATTTGTAATAAAAAATAGTGAGCACTGTACACTTTGTATTCTGTGTTGTAATTGAAATAAATATATTTGAAAATGTAGAAAACACCCAAAAATGTTTTAACAAATTTCAATTGGTATTCTATTGTTTAACAGTGTGATTAAAACTGATCAATCAGGAATAATTTTGAGATTGTCACGTGAGTTAACTGCAATTAATCAACAGCCCTAATTTTTAGGCTCCAATCCTGCAAACACTTATGCATATGGTTTTAACTTTACTGGGACTACTCACAGTAGTAAAGTTAAGCACATATGTAAATGTTATCAGGGTGTTAGAAAATACCAAACCACTAGTCTTGGAGTGTAAAGTCAGGTACAGTGGTAGTGTAAAGTTCCCCCCCACCCCCAAATATTGGCCCAACAGTGTGCCTCAGCTGTCACTTGGGAAGGACCATATCTAGATGTAAACAGTTTCTTTTACATGCCCATTGGGCTCCCCAGTAAGATGTCCAAAAAGGATGTCAGTTGTGTGTGTCAGGGAGGAGTGTTTAGTGACATGAAATGCTGTCTGGTTTGTGGGGAGGAGGGGGAAAAAGAGAAGGGACCAGCATGGGGCTGGACTAAAATGACTATCTGAAATTTGAGCTCTGAGGTGGACAGCAAAAGCAAGCTGCCTCCATTATGCCCCTCCCAAGGAAAGGGGAGCACAGGCATGCAGAGGATTCATCCACCCAGACACACACAAAAGAAACGCACTAAGAAGAGTTTCAAGCTCACAACAGGGAGAGGCTTCTGACACCAAGTGAAGACATGGCAGCCAAAATTTGCAAGAATGGCTGGGCTGACCAAAAAAAAAAAAAAAAAAAAAACCAAAAAACCCTCACCAACTGCCCAACAAGGCAGACATCTGGGAATTGATTGGAGTTTAATGCCACAAGAAGTGATCTGCTGTCCAAGATTCTAGCAGTAAAGGATGTAACTTACTTGGAAGATTGAGTCACTGCACTAGAAATTGACCTAGGAGAAACAAATGAAAGAGCTGCAGAGCCACTTAAGACTGCTGCTGAAGCAGAGAGAAAGATGCAGCTTAATTAGATGGTATAGAAAATAGAGGAAGGAAAAATAGTAGAATTAAGAATTTGCTGAAAAATGCTAATGGGGGAAGTCTAATGTGGTATATTAAAAAAAACTTGATATGCAGAATTGTTAATCTGAGAAGACAGACAAACCTGAGAGTGGTGTGGAAAGCAGCACTCAGAGCAGCAGAGAACAGATGGGATTCCCATTTAAATTTCCATTCAGGTACCAAAATTATTATACAGTAAGACTTTAAACAGAAAGATACACTCCAGTCGCTTGAAATAGAAATACAAGTTTCAGACATACAAGATGATGCTTCTGGGGTAAAAATAAGTTGATGAGAGTCATGGTGGATAATGAATCAAGTAAAGGATAATATGACAGATATTTCAACTGCATGCAATATCTTTGAGGACCATATTGTATTAAGTTTATGTATCACTGTGGGCCTGGAATTGTATGCAATTCCAGGGGAAGGGTTCTCACAGCTCCTCCAGGAACCAAGAACTGCAAGGGAATGATTAAAACAAATCACTCAGGTCCTAAACACCTCCAGAGATACCAGTTCCTGGGGAGACTTGCATATGCTGAGTTTTCCAGAAACCCAAACAGGGAAAGAAAGGACATTTGATATAAAAAGGCTGGATTTAAACTGACTCAGGGCTTTCTTTATGATCCAGCAAATGGACAGGACCTTCTGTCCATGGGTGGGGAGTGAGGGGCAACCCTTACAGAAGGGTTGGAAAGACTTTGGCCTATTGGGATCTCATAAGACTGATGTGTGTCCTAGTAAGCTTTTAAATTAAAAAATATAAATGTTTCTATATGCCCGCTAATAATGCTTTTACCTTAAGAATAAAGGTGCTTGCTTAGAAAGAGCTGTGTGGTAACTTGTAATTGCTGCCAATACACTGTTGAAACCAAAGGACAGGCACTGGCCTTAGGCAGACTGGCTTGATGGGAATATCACAATGCAAGGCAGGGATCTGAGCAGCCTTAAAATCCTCTGGTCAGAAGGGAGTAGGACAGAGGTCACCTGTCTCAGGTCTCCAGTTGTCCCTGCCCAGAGACCTGACTGGGAACTCCTGGAGTGGGCCATGGGGGAGGAGGAGGAATACAGGTGCAGTTACCCTGAAACTCTAGGCTAGAGAAGCAACTGGCAGTGGCAGAAGTAAAGCTGAACAACAGGAGTCTGATATCTGAGAAGTAACCTGAAGATTAACCAGACTTCTTGGGAGTCATCAGGAATGATCAGTTGACTAGTCACTAGATTAGTGTTGTAAAGAAAACAGTATGAAGTTTGGTTTAACTGGGATGGGTGTAACTCTGCGATAGCAGTGGTTTTTTTGTTTTTGTTTTTTGGTTAAAGAAAATTAGAAAAAAAGAGGGGCTTTTAGGGATTCTATGTAAATCCCATGTAACTCAAATGATCAGATGGTCATCTATTCCCAAGGGTGAGGTCCTATAGATGGAGACTGTACGTCCCTTGAATAACTGCCTCTCTTGGAATCTAAAAAAAGAAAAACAGGAGTACTTGTGGCACCTTAGAGACTAACAAATTTATTAGAGCATAAGCTTTCGTGGACTACAGCCCACTTCTTCAGAATCTAAGTGTTCATAGAAGAATTAAGGGTTTAAGGTTCAGCAAAGCAGAGTTATTTGGGGGACTGATTTACATGCTATTTAAATGAAGGGATATGCAGGAGACGAGAGGATCTAGGGAATTGATATGGGAAATAACTATGAAAGTTTACAAACAAAATCAGGCCATATTCAGGCACACAAGTGTGGATACAACAGAATTAGAAGTGAGGCATTTGCCACACAAGGGTTCATGCCAAACAGCCAAAGAACCACATTACTTTCAAGTCTTTCAATAGGCTAAAGTAAACAGTTATCAATAGCGCTTCCCTGTAAAGTAACATTTTTTAACCTCAAGGGGTTAAATGTCATTAAAAGAAAAGCCCTGGCAGAACTAGATAACCCATTCCTATTTTACAATCAAGAGGGGCAAATTGTGGGCAAGAATTAGAATTGGTTCCAGCAGTCAATTTGCTTCAGCTAAAGAAGAGTTGGCATACATTTGCTAAACATGTACTTTTCACATTAAAGATCAATTTGAGGATAAAGATACAGTTTAAAGGGAACAGTTGCCAAGTTTAATAATACCAGATTTAGTGTATGCTCCCAAAAGCAAAACAACAATTTTTTTAAATATTGCAACATCATGGGGAAGGGAAAAAATTTATACTTGAAGGCAACTGATTGTACATGCCTCCCTCCCACCCCGGAGAAAGATTTGATAGACAAGATTTATAAGGAAACAGGTGCAGCATTAACCTTTCTATACCAGCAATTCAGTCTAGATTGCTAGAGACAATTGCATCCAGGGGAACAAGTGTATACAGTGTATTCACACTCATTTATATGTTACAAGATATTCAATGTTAGTTTTTAAAGCCTTAATAAAGTGGGGAAGATCTACAGAAATTGGCCCCATTACATAGGCCTGGCCTACACTGGGTGGGGGGAGGGTGTCGATGTAAGATACGCAACTTCAGCTACGGGAATAGTGTAGCTGAAGTCGATGTACCTTATATCAACTTATCTCCCGTCCTCATGGTGCGGGATCGACGGCCGCGACTCCCCGGTTGACTCCGCTTCCGCCGCTCTCCCTGGTGGAGTTCCGGAGTCGACAGGAGCGTGTTCGGGGATTGATATATTGCATCTCATCTAGACGCGATATGTCGATCCCCGATAGATCGATCGCTACCCGCCGATCCAGCGGGAGGTCTGGATGTACCCATAGTCACATTGTGCTCCATTGGAAGTAATATTTGATACTGAGATGGTCCTAAAGGTCACTTTTTTGAAAGAAGAATTGTTTGCTTTTCCAGGATAATGATCGGGCTAGGTCTACACTGGCATTTTCGTCGCTAAAACTTCTGTCGCTCAGGGGTGTAAAAAAACACCCCTTGAATGACAAGTTTTAGTGACAAAAAGTGCTGATGTGAGCTGCGCTCCCAGTGATAAAGTTACTGTCCCTCAGAGGTGGTTTCATTTTGTCACTGGGAAAGAGCGGCCATATCGTTTACTTTACAACAGCATGGCTGTAGCAGCACAGCTGTGGTGTGGTAAGGTGTGTAGTGTAGACCTAGTCTGAGTTATAGCAAGTTAACAAAGAATTGTTAAATACTTAAAGACAAAATAAAGATAGCTGCTTCTGATAGAAGACCTAAAGCAGTATTTAGGGGTCAATTAATAAGCAGAAATTTAATTTAAGAATATAAAGAGCTCAAGTTTAAACTAGAAAAGGAAATAAGTTTAGATTCATACTTTTTTTAACCTGTTTATAACCACCAATATTAGAGGGGAAATGGAATGTTTGACAGATACAACTGAAAAAGCCCTTAAGTATACAAAGCAGATATTTTATGAAAAAGGAAATAAGTGATAAGTTACTGGCTCAAAGGGATTCAAAAGCAGCATATTCCACCAATTAAAAATCAGCAAGATAGCATATAGCATTATGGTGTTTAACTACCAGAACTTATTATAAAAAAGTCTCTGTACTTCAGATACTCCAAGCTCTGATGCTATTCAAAAATATCAGAATAGCAGGCTTACTAAAGATACATGAAATCAACTATATTAATAGAAGAAGAAATCTTTGAGACAGTAACAAGTATGAAGAGTGATGACTTTCCAGCTGAACTTTGAGGTATTTAAAGATATATCAGTAGGGCCCTTGAGGGATACCTCTAATCATACACCTTTCTGTTAGTTTATGGGAGACCCTCCCCTATGGAAAAAAAACTTTTGTGCTCACTAAAGCTGGAAGAGACTGTTCTTACTGGCCCATGTCACTATATAATCATGAAATAAAGTTTTTAGCAAGAACACCAGCTAACCAACTGTAGTCCATGCACTCAGTTTATATAAACCCAGATCGAACTGGATTAATTACGGATAGTCATATTTGTAGAGTTCTTGGAGTCATTCATAGTGCTGGAGGAGAGTCCATTTCTTTTGGAATCACTTGATGCAAAGAAAACTTCTGAAAGAATGGAGTGGAACTTTGTTGAAAGTCCTGTCCTCTATGGATGTTGGTGCTTAAATGGATAACTGATCTTTATACCAGCCCCAAAGCAGCTGCATAAATCATTGGGGTGGTCTCGCCTGTTCAAATTATGCTGGGAGACTAGGCAGGATTGTCCAGTCTTTTTGTCCACAATGGCCATGGGACCTCTTACACAGAAAATAAATTTAATTATTCTTTATCACAGGAATAAAACTGCAGGAACATAATCAGAATAACTTTATATGCTGATGACATTTTTATCTAATCCAAACGTTTCCCTAGAAATACCACCTAAGGAAATCTAGAACTTCAAAAAGCATCTGACCTTAGTACATTTATTGTTTACTTTAGAGTCTGAGACGTCATCCCTCCAGAATACATTTGAGTAAAAGTTAGAATGACCAGACATCTTGATATTATTGGGGACATCCTGATATTAGGGACTTATATGCAACTAACCCCCACCTCACCCCCCCGCCCCACTGCACCCCTGAAAAAAGTGTTATAATTTTTCACACTTGCCATCTGGTCACCCTAGTAAAAGGGAGCAATAAATTCTGTAAAATTCCTAGAAATTCAAATCCCAAAATAAGATAGAAGGACTGTAGATTTAAAATGTCAAACCACTACTTCAGCAAATGAAAAGTGATTTGGAGTGCTGGGGGGAAAACATACAATTTCTCAGCTGGGAAGAACCACAGTCAAAATGACTATTTTTGCCAGCGAGGCCTTTCTTGTTTGAGTCATCCTGTAATCATCCCAGATTAAATTATTGCAGAAATACAGAGAACGTTAGAGTTTATATGGAAGAAGAAGACCAAGAGTGAGTGCAGATACTTTGTACAGACCCATTTAAAAAGAGGGGACAAGCTGTTCCAAATATTATACAATACTTTGAGCCAGCTGCCTTGATAGCAATAGTGGATTGGGGCTGCTCTAATCCAGCCAGACACTGGGCTATTTTTTTTAATAAACACAGACTGTAGTGATATAATTATTGCTAGGTTACCATTGATTAATAAAAACCCCAGAAATGTATACACATCCTTTAGCAAAGGCTGCTCCACAGGTTTGGGATAGATAAATTTTGCCTCACCAGTGACAGCCATTGCAAATAATCCAGGTTTTAACCTAAATCATAAACCAGAAAGTTTTAAAGATTGTGAGAATCCCGAAATACACATGGCTAGCCAGCTGTCCATAGAAAATCCCCACACCACTAGCTAAATTGGCAATTAAAACTAACCTTAACTGGCCCACTCTTTTGGTGCCAGTGCTGTCAAATAGGCATTTTGGCACTTGAGAATTCTCCAAGTGCCTATATCCCTTTTGAAAATGAAATTTAGGCTTCCAAATTAGATATTGCTCTGCTCAACATTGCAATGCCTAATACTTTTAAAAATCTGGGCCTACATTTTATTAGCTTTTTTAACGAGTTTTTATACAGAAAGCTTACTTTAACAGAAGCAATGGCTTTTGGTTGATTAGGAAACAAAGTTAAACTAGTTTATAATCAATCTTTGCCCTAATAAAGAAATGTCCATATGTGACGAGATGGAAAAGGTTTTGACTAGACAAAGTTAACCCAGAAGAATGGGGTTTGATCTGGAAAAGAAGACTTGCAACCTCATTCTGTTACATGAGATAACAGTATCTTGAAGAAACTTCAATTTTACCTCACCACTCAGATTGTTCTTTTTCTAGAAAACTGAACGAGGATAAATGTTGAAGAAACTATTATGCAAGGAGATTTTATGCATACAGAGTAAACATGTCTAGTCATTAAAATGACTTGGGATGCAATCCATAACCAAATATTACAAGTCACTGGATATATTATCAAATTATCTTTTGGTAATCCTCCTAAGGATTCCTAGCAGAAACAGTCACACTCAAAGAAAAGAATTAATCTCATCTGCTGGATAGCCTCACATGGAAAAAAAATTGTCCAACACTAGAGGAATGATTAAAAATAGAAATGGAAGGTTATTATGGGGGCAGGGAAACAAATTTTGTAGCAGCAAAACAGATTGGGACAAAAGAGGTACTTCAATATTCAATACTCAGATGAGTTATATTCACCTGTGAAAAGCCGGCACACCTGTCTGATTTTTTTTTTTAATGCCATCATTTGATACACACTAGGTTTGATAAATGAATAGTCAGTTTCACTCAATTTAATAAATTAAAAAAAAAAAGCCACCAGAAGCAACACATCCTGGATAGTGTAAAGAGGCTCCCTGTAATATGTCAACAACCTGTTCAATACATGTTATATTGCTACATAGTTTCTCTAAAGAAAAAAAATCACTAACTATTTTCTTTCAGATATTTACATGGGAATGATTTGTAAACTTGTTAAAACTTCCTAAATGACTAGTTTTTTTAAAAAGAAGCCTGTCTCATGAGAACTAGAAGGAATGTGTCAACTAGTTCAATCAAGTTTTACTATGCATTTTAAAAACATGGAAATTCCATGGGGGAAAACAAATTGCTATTGGGAATTTAAACTCACAAGAGCCCAGAAATTCCAACTTAACCACAGTTTTTCCTGGTTTCCAGCTGAAGTTCTCTAAAACAGTCACATGGTTTCCATTCAAAACCATAGATCAACTTAAGCTTGCAACTTTGTCCCAAGTTTTTAGCAATAAAGCTTGAAAGCAGGCAAGTTTGTCATTTTGATTTCACATGATTTCAGCAACTGAAACCTCATGCTTAAATGCCAAGCTTCTTTGAAGTCCCCCAACAAGCACATCTGTTCAACAACACAATCATTGCTCCAGTTTTCATGCCGTGAATAATTACTAAAATGCAACAGGAGAACAGATTTAGGCCAGAGTTGGATAAACATATCCATTGCTTCTGTCAGGGAAAGCTATGTGATTAAAAACTAGCTATCCAAACCTCAGATCCTGCTTGGATCCATCAGACATCTGAAAAGTATTCCTAAAAAAATAGGAAGACAAGCATTACTATTTTAGCTTTTTAGGAAAAGCAACTGACTTATTTGCTGAACCTTCATTAAACGGGATAGATTAGCTTCTTTACCTAATCAGGAGAGGGTTAGCTCCCTCTTCCTAAGAAAGAAAGCCTTTGGTGGGTCAGACAGCTTTTGCATAAGCGGTGTTATTTAAAGAAGGAGCTACTTAATAAGCAGTGTGACACAATTCTGCCACTGCTCAGGAACTTAGTTCAGTTTTTGCCCCAAACATTTACTTCTACACTTCTGCCAAACCAATCTGTACTCTGGGAGTCTGTTCCAACCCATCTCTCACAGACTGCACCCATCTCTTTTCCAAATTCCCCTGGCACACATACCATTCAAAAAAAACCAAACAAAAAAAACCCATGTATACACACACACCCCTTAGATTTGAAACTCTTCATAGGGGTATTTTAAAGTGTGTGGGTGTCTACTCCAAAAAGTGACTTTGTACAAATAGCATTTTGGGATTCCATATTTATTCTGACTTCCAAATTCAGCCTGCTCTGTTCGCAAGGAAAAAGTTAACCTGAAAGTTTTGTTTTTGTGACACACAACAGTAGGTATTCTGCAGTTCAAAAGTTAGTACACAGCAAATGTATTGAGTCAGAAGATGCCATTACTACATTGTCTCTTTCCAAAGTATAATTGGATCTTAAAAACTTTTATCCTATCTGCAAACTAAAAAAAGAAAAGAATAAAGCAGCCATGCACTTTCTGCGGCTCCCTGAAATTCCACTGCAATGTCCCTGCCTGTGAAGTATACACAGCATTTAAGAAATGTTTAGTAGTTGATCAAGAACTGTTTAGACTTTTTTTAAAAAGGGACATTTACTAAAGCATTGTAGAAATGCTTGGAAAATGCTTTTATCAATTTCATATTTTTAGACAAAAACTTAAACATGTATGTGGGAAAGACAGCTTGAGAAGTGTTAATAAGCACTTCAACTGCTTAGTAACTACATGAGAAATGTTAAACTGTCTACATTGACATAGGTATTCAATCCCAGGCTAGGATGACTAAGCAGTTCAAGGCAATGCCAACCATTTGAGTTGAACCACAGCTAAAGACAAAACTATTCTCAGTAATGGGTACGACTCACATTAAAATCAATGAGCATTGCACTGCTGCCAGAGAACAGAATGTCCCGAACATCCCAAACCTTTTCCAGAGAGGGTCATTTCCACCATCACCACTTTTGACAAAGGCCTAGTCTACATGAGGAAATTAGGTCAGTATAACTATGTTGCTATGGGATGTGAAAATCCACACCCAAGTGATGCAGTTAAACTGACCTAACCCACGCTACAGACAGCACTAGTGCAGTCCGTGGCCCAGTTGTAATCCCATGTTTAGCTTCCCCCTCCACTCCAACCACAGGGGAGACTGGAGAGGCAGCACCTGACAGTAACACCCAAAAGTCACAATACAGTCTTAAAAATTATTTAAGCAACAACTGGGGATCTTTTAATCTGCCTTCTAGATTTTGAGCTTTAAAGTTACAATTGCATCATGTTTTCAAGCTTTTTTTCCTGCAACCATGAGAGATAGAAAATTACTTTTTTTTTTTTTAAATGGAAGTTGACAATCTCACTTAATCACAACCCTCCAGGGGCTGAGCTTTAAGAAAAGCCTTAATTATCACAATATCATGATAAAACCTCAGCTGATTCCTATTCTGTTTTGGTCCACATTAAATCCCAGGCCTGGTCTACACTACGGGTTTAGGTCGACTTTAGCAGCGTTAAACCGAATTAAGCCTGGACACGTCCACACAACGAGGCCCTTTCTTTCGACTTAAAGGGCCCTTTAAACCGGTTTCTTTACACCACCTCCGACGAGGGGATTAGCGATAAAACCGGCCTTTGCGGGTCGGAATTGGGGTAGTGTGGACGGAATTCGATGTTATTGGCCTCCGGGAGCTATCCCACAGTGCTTCATTGTGACCGCTCTGGACAGCGCTCTCAACTCAGATGCACTGACCAGGTAGACAGGAAAAGACCCGCGAAGGTTTGAATTTCATTTCCTGTTTGCCCAGCGTGGAGAGCACAGGTGACCACGCAGAGCTCATCAGCACAGGTAACCGTCATGGAGTCCTCCCAGGATCGCAAAAGAGCTCCAGCATGGACCGAACGGGAGGTACGAGATCTGCTCGCCATATGGGGAGATGAAGCAGTGATAGCTGAACTCCGTAGCAGTAAAAGAAATGGAAAAGTATTAGAAAAGATCTCCAAGGCCATGAAGGACCGAGGCCATAACAGGGACACACAGCAGTGCCGCGTGAAAATTAAGGAGCTAAGGCAAGCCTACCACAAAGCCAGAGAAGCAAACGGAAGGTCCGGGGCAGAGCCGCAAACTTGCCGCTACTACGCGGAGCTGCATGCGATCCTAGGGGGTGCAGCCACCACTACCCCAACCGTGTGCTATGACTCTCTCACTGGAGAAACACACAGGGAAGACGGTTCGGGGAACGAGGAAGATGACGATGGAGGTACTGTAGGTAGCTCACAGCAGCAAGGAAGCGGAGAAACCGGTTTCCCCAACAGCCAGGATCTGTTTGTTACCCTGGACCTGGAACCAGTAACCTCCGAACTCACCCAAGACCCTCAGGGCACACAGGAGACCTCTGGTGAGTGTACCTTTGTAAATATTTGTAAACATTACACATGGTTTAAAAGCAAGCGTGTTTAATGATTAATTTGCCCTGGCAATCGCGGCCAGTACATCTACTGGAAAAGTCTGTTAACGTGTATGGGGATGGAGCGGAAATCCTCCAGGGACATCTCCAGAAAGCTCTCCTTTATGTACTCCCAAAGCCTTTGCAAAAGGTTTCTGGGGAGAGCTGCCTTATCCCGTCCGCCATGGTAGGACACTTTACCACGCCAGGCCAGTAGCACGTAGTCTGGAATCATTGCATAACAAAGCATGGCAGCGTATGGTCCCGGTGTTTGCTGGCATGCAGACAATATCCATTCCTTGTCTCTCTTTGTTATCCTCAGGAGAGTGATATCATTCACGGTCACCTGGTTGAAATGGGGTGATTTTATTAAGGGGACATTCAGAGGCGCCCGTTCCTGCTCTTCTGAACAGAAATGTTCCCCGCTGTTAACCATGCAGTGGAGGGGAGGGGTGAAGTGATCCTCCCAGAGAAGCGGGTGTGTGTGTGTGGGGGGGGGGGGGTTTACTTGTGTTTGTGCCGCATGTTAACCGGGAAACTGCAGCCCCCTCCTTTTACATTGAAACCCCATTTTAAATGGACAACCCAATTCATCCTTGAGATGGGAAATGCGCTGCTGTTTGCAACCTTTCCCGCATGTTAAGAAGGTTAAATAAGCCAAAACACTGTGGCCTACGATGGCTGCCTGCAAGCCGAAATATGCGACCTTGTAATGAAAGAGTGTACCCATTGTTCCCTAAAATGTGTCTTTTTTAACCACCTCTCCCTTCTCCTCCACCAGCTGCAAATGTTTCTCCTTCGCAGAGGCTCGTGAACATTAGAAAGAGAAAACGTAAGACGAGGGACGAGATGTTCACGGAGCTGCAGATGTCCTCCCACGCTGATAGAGCACAGCAGAATGCGTGGAGGCAGTCAATGTCGGAGATGAGAAAAGTCCAACATGAACGAGAGGAGAGGTGGCGGGCTGAAGACGATAGGTGGCGTCAGCTTGCAGACAGACGGCAAGAGGCAATGCTCCGTCTGCTGGAGCATCAAAGTGATATGCTCGAGCGTATGGTTGAGTTGCAGGAAAGGCAGCAGGAGCAGAGACCGCCGCTACAGCCCCTGTGTAACCAACAGCCCTCCTCCCCAAGTTCCATAGCCTCGTCACCCAGACGCCCAAGAACACGGTGGGGGGGCCTCCGTCCACCCAGTCACTCCACCCCAGATGATCGCCCAAGCATCAGAAGGCTGGGCTTCAATAAGAGTTAAAGTTTTAAAATGCAGTGTGTCCTTTTCCATCCCTCCTCCCCCACCCATCCCTGCTACCTTGGCAATTATCCCCCTACCTCTGTAAGGAACTAATAAAGAATGCATGAATGTGAAAAAACAATGACTTTATTGCCTCTGCAAGCGGGAGGGGAGGGGAGGGTGGGGTGGGGTGGTTGGTTTACAGGGAAGTAGAGTGAACCGGGTCGGGGGGGGGGTTGGAGGGTTCATCAAGGAGAAACAAACAGAAGTTTCACACAGTAGCCTGGCCAGTCACAAAACTCGTTTTCAAAGCTTCTCTGATGCGCACCGCGCCCTGCTGTGCTCCTCTAACCGCCCTGGTGTCTGGCTGCGCGTAATCAGCGGCCAGGCGAGTTGCCTCAACCTCCCACCCCGCCATAAATGTCTCCCCCTTACTCTCACAGATATTGTGGAGCGCACAGCAAGCAGCAATAACAATGGGGATATTCTTTTCGCTGAGGTCTGAGCGAGTCAGTAAGCTGCGCCAGCGCGCTTTTAAACGTCCAAATGCACATTCCACCACCATTCGGCACTTGCTCAGCCTGTAGTTGAACAGGTCCTGACTCCTGTCCAGGCTGCCTGTGTACGGCTTCATGAGCCATGGCATTAAGGGGTAGGCTGGGTCCCCAAGGATCACGATAGGCATTTCAACATCCCCAATGGTCACTTTCTGGTCCGGGAAGAAAGTCCCTTCCTCCAGCTTTCGAAACAGAGCAGAGTTCCTGAAGACACGAGCATCATGTACCTTTCCCGGCCATCCCACGTTGATGTTGGTGAAACGTCCCTTGTGATCCACCAGGGCTTGCAGCAGCATTGAAAAGTACCCCTTGCGGTTTATGTAGTCGGTGGCTTGGTGCTCCGGTGACAAGATAGGGATATGGGTTCCGTCTATGGCCCCGCCACAGTTTGGGAATCCCATTTCAGCAAAACCATCCACTATTGACTGCACGTTGCCCAGAGTCACTACCCTTGCTATCACCAGGTCTTTCATTGCCCTGGCAAATTGGATCACAGCAGCCCCCACAGTAGATTTGCCCACTCCAAATTGATTCCCGACTGACCGGTAGCTGTCTGGCGTTGCAAGCTTCCACAGGGCTATTGCCACTCGCTTCTCAACTGTGAGGGCTGCTCTCATCTTGGTATCCTGGCGTTTCAGGGCAGGGGAAAGCAAGTCACAAAGTTCCATGAAAGTGCCCTTACGCATGCGAAAGTTTCGCAGCCACTGGGAATCGTCCCATACCTGCAGCACGATGCGGTCCCACCAGTCTGTGCTTGTTTCCCGGGCCCAGAATCGGCGTTCCACGGTATCAACCTGCCCCAGTAACACCATGATTTCCACATTGCTGGGGCCTGTGCCTTGTGAGAGGTCTATGGCCATGTCAATTTCCTCATCACTCTCGTCGCCGCGCTGCAATCGCCTCCTCGCCTGGTCCGGGTTTCGCCTTGGCATGTTCTGGCTCTGCATGTACTCCAGGACAATGCGCGTGGTGTTCATAGTGCTCATAATTGCCGCGGTGATCTGAGCGGGCTCCATGATCCCAGTGCTAGCTATGGCGCCTGGTCAGAAAAAAGGCGCGAAAGTAGTATCTGATGGACCAGGAGAAGGAGGGCGGGAGGGAGGGAGGGCCGAGTGACGACATGGCGTACAGGTACAGGAACAGGGAGAAACACAAACAACTGTCACACAGAATGGTCCCCCCAAAGATTAAACTGGAAACCCTGGGCTTAGCAGGCCGTTGATTTCACGGAGGAAGGGGAAGCAAATGAACACAGAACAAATCTATTTTTTACATCTTAAGGTGGCAGCCGACGCTGCAGCATGAGTGACAGCCATACCAGTATGACGATGACGGATACCAATCATAATATGCCATCATCTGCCAAAAGGCAAGGGGCTGCTGCTTCAGATTCTGATGCTTCAGATTTCATATAGCTACACTCTTAACCATTATGTCACTGATGTAACTAGATTTCTGTTTTAATGTTTTTCAGTATGTTGTTACTTTATATTGTTCATGTCTTTTTAAAAGAGCAACAAAGCACAACTCGCATGCCTCCAAAAATAAAGTGACAAATGAAGCAATGAAAGATATGACAGTCATAACTACAGTACATGGCTAAATTGAAAATTAAAAAAATAAATACCTCATCACTCACATTCACTTGCCTGTCTTAATTGGCTGGAGATGTCTCATGGCTTTGCCGTAATTTTCCTTCAACAGGTATCTACATAATGTAGATATTGTTAAGCACCTAGGCATTATTTAAATAATGACACTTCATCTAGAGAATTAGTTTTCTCCTAAGCAATTAAATAGCTGTCCTTCACATTCTTCAGCTTTCTAAATTGTCTTTCAATTTGATCATCACATATTAGCCACCGATATTAATTGCTCAGGCAAGTTGTACAATGACTCCTTTCCAGGGTTTTAGCTGAGTGCATCATGTAAAGTAGATGATGATTTTGGTAAAGAGGAGGAAAGAAAAAATAAGTACTTATTCTCAAAGCAGCCCAGATGGGTTATTGCTGGTGTTATTAGAGAAAGCTACATATCTGATCTTGGAACCAAATAAAAGATATTAAACATATGAGTCATTGTAACAGTGTGTGCTACTCACCACTCAGCAGTGCCTCCTTATGGCTCATCTGGGGAATTAGCTCCCCACTGTCCACACCCCATACTCCAATTGCTCAGTCATTCTCTCTGCAGCCCCCTCTTCTCTTGCTGGTCAAGAGCTGCATTGTCTCTCCTTTGTGGCTTAGCTCTCCAGACAAGTCAGAATCATCCTCCCCTTCCTGAGGGTCTTGTCTTAGAGTCTCTCTCCACAAAGTCTCAGGCACTTTCTACATCTACTGTGCTGACTGCACCACTCCCACAGTGGCTTTCAGGGGAACCTGGGCCACCCAGGGCCAGTGCAAGGAAGTTTTGCACCCTAGGCGAAACTTCCACCTTGTGCCCCACCCCCAGCCCTGCGGCAGCTCCCCGCCNGGCCCCACCTCCCCTGCCCTGAGGCGCCCACCCGCGGCACCTACCCCCCGCGGCAGCTCCCCACCCCCCCGGCCTGGGGAACCATGCGGCAGCTCCCCACCCCAGCTCACCTCTGTTCCGCCTCCTCCCCAAGCACACCGCCCCCACTCTAATTCTCCTCCCCTCCCAGGTTTGCGGCGCCAACAGCTGATTGGCACCGCAAGCCTGGGAAACAGAAGAAGTGGAGCAGTGAGGGCATGCTCGGGGAGGGGGTGTAGCAGAGGTGAGCTGGGGTGGGGAGACCTGCAGCACCTTCCCCCCCCCCCCCCCGCGGGACCCCCCCCGCAGCTCCCCCCCCTCCCCCCCGGGCTTGGCACTGCAAGCCTGGGAGATGGAAGAAGTGGAGCAGCAACTGCATGCTTGGGGAGGGGGCATAGGAACGCTGTAAAAAAATTGGGGGCACTGCTTTTTGGTGCCCCTAAATCTTGGCACCCTAGGCAATCACCTAGTTTGCCTTAATGGTAGCACCAGCCCTGGGGCCACCCCCTATAACAGGTTCCAATCCAACCTAAGCCAGCAGTCCAATTCTGCATGCTCCCAGCCTTCACTGTTCTTTTCATAGACTACTTCCCACACTCCAATTTCAGTCTCCCAGCTTGTACCAGAGTATATGACTACAGGCTTTCTTACTGCAGCCTTCTGTTGCCAGCTGCCTGCCTTTATAGAAGCCCTGCCTGTTTCTGCCCAGCTGAGCTTCATCCTCAATTAAGCCTCATTGCATCCTAGCTCCCCTTCAGGAGCAGTCTATGGCTAATTGGCCTCTCTTGCCTAGATTAACCCCTCCAGAGCTTGTGGGGGTGACTGCCCCATCACAGTTGTATAAAAAGATTTGCTTAACAAAGAAATACCTGTTAAAATGCAGGGGAAGATGAAAAGTTTATAAGATTCTGTAAAATCTCCCTAGTATCCTGAATTAATCACTGGTCTGGAATGTAGACTCCCTGGGTTTCATTCAGATTTCATTAGGAGTGCAGAGCAGATTCATAACATTTTGCAATCTTCATTTTGGGAGGGAGGACAGATAATTACATTGGAACCCTAAGCTGATGTGTTTCTTTAAATATTTTGAAGGAGCACTGCCAGGTTTAAAAATCGTGGGTCAAATCTCAGCTGGTGTAAACTGCGTAGCTCCATTGACTTCAATATGGCTAAAACAAGGTAGGCCAATGGAAGAGCTGACCCTATATATTGTGTAGGTGTTGTATGCCGTATTTTAAATAAGATTATGTTTTAAAATTTTACCAGTTTTTGTTGCCTTTTTTCATAGATCTAATAAAGAAATAAAGGAAAATAAAATTGACAAATGCATGTAAAAATCATGGAGAAAAAGTATATATGTTTCTCATCTAATGCCATTACTCTGCCATTTACATCAAGTATGGGTTTTCAGAAAAATGAGACATAGTCTTCAAGGTCAGAAAGGACCATTAGATCAACTAATCTGATCTCCTGTATTACACAAGTAATAGAATTTCATGCAGTTACCCCTGTATTGAGCCCAATAAAGTTTGTTTAACTAAAGTATATTTTCCAGAAAGGCAACCAGTCTTGATCTGAAAACAATAGGAGATAGAGAATCCACCACCTCTTTTGGAAGTTTGTTTCAAAGGTTAATTACTTGCACTGTTAACAATTTGTGCCTTATTTCTAGTTTCAATTTGTCTGGCTTTAACTTGAAGCCATTAGTCATTGTTAAGCTTTTCTTTGCTAGAATAAAAAGCCCTTTATTACTCCATATATTCTCTCAGTGAAGGAATTTATACACCATAATCAAGTTACCTCTCAGTCTTCTTTTTGATAAACTAAGCGGATTGAACACTTTATGTCTCATACAGTATGTAATTTTCTCCTTGCATAATTTTTGTGTCTCTTTTCCGTACCTTCTCCAATTTTTCAACATACTTGTGGACATCAGAAAGGGACACTGTATTCCAATACTGTGATTGGTATTGGAATAACAATCTCAGCAGTGCTATATACAGAGATAAAATCACTTCCCTACTCCTATTCACTACTTCCCTGTTTACATATCCAAGGATCACATTAATCCTTTTTTGCCACAGTATCACATGGGGAGTTCGTGTTCAGTTGCTTGTCCACTATGACTCCTAAAATCCTTTTCAGAGTCAGTACTTTCCAGGACACAGTCCCCCATTCTGTACGTATGGACTGTATTCCTCATTCCTAGATGTATTACTTTTGTATTTGGCTATGTTAAAATGCATTTTGTTTGAACGGCCCCAGGTTACCAAGTGAATGAGATCGCTTTGTATGACTACCTGGTCCTCATTATTATCTACCACTCTGCCAACCTTTGTGTCATCCACAAATTTTTTCAACAATGATTTTATATTCCAGTTTATTGAAGAAAATTTTGAATAGGCCTACTACCTGTGGAACCCTACTAGAAACATCCCTGTTCAGTGATAAATACCCATTCACAACCACTTTCTGAGATGTCAGTTAGCCAGTTCTGAATCCATTTAATGTGTGCTTTGCTGATAATGTATAGTGCTAATTTTTTAATCAGAATGTTATGTAGTATTTAGTCAAATGGCCTACTAAATGGTAAGTGTATTATATCTATGCAGTTACCATTATCAACCAAACTTGTAATCTCATCAAAATATAATCAGGTTTGTTCGACAAGATCTATTTTCCATAAAACCTTCATGACTGTCATTAATTATATTCTCATACTTTAATTCTTTATTGATTGAATCTCATAATCAATTTTTCCATTATTTTGCCTGGGATTGATGTTAGGCTAACTGATTTATAATTTCCCAGGTCATACTGTTTCCCTTATTTGAATATTGGCACAATATTAGCAATCTTCCAGTCTTCTGGAATTTTCCCAATATTAGAAGATTTATTAAACATGAACATCATTGGGCCAGAGATCTCCTCATACAACTCTTTTACAACTCTTGCATGCAAGTTATCTGGACTTACTGATTTAAAAATGTTTAGTCAACCGGTAGCCAGTACAGAAAGCAGAGGTTCATCTTGTTCAAAAGAAGGTAGCTCTATTCTGGAATAGTCAAAGCTTCTGAATGGCTTTCATGACTGTCCCAGGTACACACTATTACAGTAGTCCCTCCAAGATTTTCTGCAATTTCATAGTCTTGGATAGCTTGGAGGCTTGATAAAGACTGGAATATGGAACTTTGACTTCCAGGCCATCGGTTCTAATCTGTACCTACTTATCATTGTTTTGATCCTAAGGTGGCTGTTCAGTGGCCTCTATGAAGTAGCCAGTTACCTTCCACAACACAGAAACCACCAATTTAACATCTATTTGACAATCTCAACAGACGAACTATGGATTATAGACCCTATCCTGCTCTTTCTGAAGTCAAGAGGAGTTTTGCAATTGACTCAAATGAGAGCAAGACTGGGTTTATTATTAACATGGAAAATGAGTTACCCTAAAAATGGTCTAATCAGGTCAATGGCACAAATTGGCAGGGTCAAGAAAAGATTGCACTGCATTTCATCTACATACTGTGGGAATTGTCTTTCAATAAATTCACTTGTAGAAGGAAGAATAGACACAGGAAAATAGTTAACCAGGTTGGCTTATCACATGAAAAAAAAACCTATTCAAAGAAAGTGTAAACTAATCAAGCAGGTAAAAGTCTTCCTCAGTCTGCTAATATTTAGAGAAAAAGGAGAAAAATTACCTGTAGAGATTTCAACACTCGTGATATGGACACTGGGTATCAGCTTGGCACTCTCTATTTAGAAAGCTAAGAACATCATTCCATAGTGCTTTGTAATTTTATTTGTAATTAGTTCCATAATGCACTTTAGTCTTGGAAATACAGCTGCACTGTATGGCAGCAGCATGGACATATAGGGTCTGATTCAACAGAGTTACTCCTGATTCTCATTGTTGTAAATGAGAGTACAATCAGGCCAAGATCATTTAATATGGGCATGATTAGTATAGAAATTCAATACCATTCTCCAATGGGATTTATAGAGTTGTGAATGATAGAAATCAATAATTTCTGTGGATACTTGAAAATGGGGTTAGTGTGATAGCTTATATAATTAACCTCAAAGCCTTGAGTCTTTTTTTCTTGAGCCTTCTTTTAAGCCCTGGATGGGGGATAGGGGACAGTGTATGAAGGCATCTATTTGATTGCCAGGAACTAAGAGTTATGTGAGCCACTAACATAGTAGAAAAAATGAATAGACAAGGATCCAGCATAGATTATGCAATACGGAGTGCAAACCAGTAATTTAGAGACAGGGTCATTTGATGTGTGTGTGTTTTTTTTAAACCTAGGATTTAATGGATAAACATTTAATTTTATCACTTATTTTTCTTTAGAAACTTTTATCTAAAATTTGACTGCTAGTTGAAGCCATCACTTATTAGAATAACTTCACACTGGATCAGGATGGGGGTTGAAAGGATAAATTCATTTGAGGTTCAAATTGGGGAAATGAGGAAGCACCAATGCAATTATAGGTAAACCTTTATTCTTACCTGCTTACATTTTAGGGTAAAAACAGACTAGATCAGGGTGCTGTTTGATTAAAGGCCATTCATGCATGTAAAATGTATATTTGGCATAAACATGTGTATTGTTCCCCAAGAGTGTAACAAAAGGACCTCCCATGGCCATGTTTGAACTCAACATTAAAATGCACCAAACCTTAGCCAGAGGTCAGTGCAAAGTAATATATTTTGGATGCCCTCTGGATGGAATGCATCTGCCCTGCCAGTTGGTTTGTGTAGAGGGCATATAAGGGGGTATTGGCCAGAACATGCTGTTATCAAGCAATCCCTGGAGGGCATAATAGCTGTTAGAGGATGTAGTGGGATGCTCACCCTGCTCCGGCCCTGAAGAGGTTAAAGCAGCCCTGGGGAGGGCTGTGGCGGAGAATCTAGGCTGACTGGGAAAGCAGCCACAGCTATGCCAGTGCAATCAGGGCCCAGCTGACCCTTATAAGAGGGTGGTGGGCCAGAAAGAGACTCTCTCTCTAACTTCTGAGAGAGAAGGACCTGGCTGCTTGGGATGCTGAGAAGAGTATCTAGGGTGGAGCAGGGCTGGGGAAGGGCAGAGGGAGCTGGGGAGCTCCAGCCTAGCAAAGCCCCAGGCTACAGGCCAAGCTAAGGGTCCACAAAAGGGTAATAGGGCTGCAGAGGGGCAGTCCAGATATAGGCAGAGGCAGCTGGTCCAACCCCCCTTGCTGCTGATGGGTGGTTTATTGACTGCAGTCTGCCCCAGGGAGCCGGAGCTAGATGGAGACTGGAAGTAGCCACTTATGCAAGGTGGGGATTGGGGGTTCCCCTGGGAGGGGAGACCCAGAGTGAGGGAGTACTGCAGTGGGCAGAACCCCTGGGCAAAGGGCACCGGGATCTGGGAGGGACATGGGGGGCAGCGGCAGGTGAGGCATCAGCCGGCAGAGGGTGCTCTGAGCTGGGAAGAGCTAATTCCCTAGATGACCAGCAGGAGGTGCTGTGCTGGTGAGTCGTTGCCCCGCCACAGGGGACCATTACAAACCAGCATAAATTGGTACATTGATAATATACAACAAAATGATATTTTTAATGAAGAGTCTGTATTTTGCTCCATTTAGAGCAGCTTTTTAGCCCATTTGCACTGCCGGAGTATATTCCTTTTATGGCCCAGTATATCTATTTTTAGGAATAAAATACAAAGATTTTTGCAAGTGAAGGAAGTACTAGTTTGTTTAGCAGGTGGTTTTGTCCTTTATTCAACTGTGTAGAATCTAATTTCAGTAATACAAGGAATATCTATAATTGTGCCCTTGTATGCAGCACTATCAAAGCAGGCATGACAAGTAATTGACATGGTAATGGGTAGAACAAACCCTAGATCTGACAGCTTTGTAATGTTACATGATTTTAAAGATATAATGAATCAGTCTCACCCAACCAAGAAATATATTGCTTTAGCAACACAATCCATAAAGAGAAGTTTACTACATCAATGGCAAACTCCACAGAGTCTATAGTTAAGGATATGTTACTGTGTACACAGGAGAGGACATTTTCTTATGAAAATATATTTACTTTTCCAGTCACATACACTAATCGTTCCTTCTTTCCTTACCTCTTGTTTCATCCCATCCCATTCCTTCCCCTTCCTCTCTTTCTGTTTTAGTGCTAGCTTCCTATCTTCACCCATGTTGTTTTGACTCTGCTTTAAGCCCTTCCCTTTCAGTCTCCTCATATATCCCTTCTTCCTCTCTCTTCCATACCCGCAATCTTTTCCTCATTCCCTCAATTTAGACCTTGTTTTCTCCATCAAAAAAAATCCATCAGTCACATTCACTTCTTCCCATGCACACACACAAATCACATTATGTCCCTGTCACCCACAAAGACTCAATACCCTAATACTCACATCCTCTTTCTCCTCTGAGCCCTAGAGCTATGACTCATCTCTCCTGCCCATCCCAAACCCAGTGGAGCAGGGACAAGGAAAACAATCTTGGGAATGTTTGGAGGCAGAGACATTTGGAATCTTTTAAATGTCCAAGAGATTATTTTTCTCCTTGGCTCCTACGAGGGATTTTCTCCACACAACCCCTTACCCAGCCCAGGGGGGTAGCTGCGTCTGAAGGGATTATTTTCCCCTCAGATGACAGCATAAATGGCACTGATCTAACAGTTCTCCAGAGTCAGTGATACATGCACTGTCTCAGACCAGGTAGAGTTGAGGTGAGTCCTAAATAGCTGCTCTGTGCTGGCATTAAGTGGGAACTGATACTGGCAGTGGGATTTACAAGGACAGGGGACTCCAATAGGTAGGGAATGGAATTGGACAGTGGTGTCAGGGAAAGGAAGAAGTGAGGGTATGGAGAAATGAGAGAAGGAAACAGCTACATCTAGGAAGGAGCAGAGGATAGGATGGCAGAAGTTGTTGAATGGCAGGGTAGAACAGTGGTTCCCAAACTTTAACAGCCTGTGAACCCCTTTCACTAAATTGTGAAATCTCGTGAACCCCCTCCTAAAAATGAATATTTCTAGGGATTTAAGTTTTAATGTCCTCAGTGTGATGGATGCGCTTGCTTTGCTCTGCATAGCTCTTGGAAGTCCGGAACCATTGCCAGCTCCCCCGCTGACAGGGGCAGGGCTCGGGCTGCCAGCCCCAACTGCCCGGCCCTGTTCTTCCTGGGGCTCGGGCTGCCAGCACTGCAACCGGGTCCCACCTGCTGCCTCCAATGCCCGGGGTCCTCTGGCTGCCATTAGTGAAATTTTTCTGGCGAACCCCCTGTAACATTCTGCGAACCCCCTTTGGGAACCACTGGGGTAGAGGGATATGTAGGGAGAAGAGGGCAAGAGAACCCAAATTGTTTATTTTACTGGGCTTGTTTGTTCTGCCTCATAGTCATTCAACTCTAGGAAGAGGCATGGACTACTTGTTCTGGAGACTGATCCTGTATCGGGGACAACTTGATGGAAATTCAAAAGACAAGGTGGATGAGGTAATATCTTTTATTGGACCTACTTCTGTTAATGAGAGAGACAAGCTCTTGAGCTACACAGAGCTCTTCTTCAGGTCTGGGAAAGGTAATTCCAACATGACAGTAAAATGCAAGGTGGAACAGATTGTTTAGCATAAGTAGTTAGCACATATTATAAGGCACCACTCAAGTGAAAGTCAGCGACCTTGACATTTAAATTTCCACTGAAAATTTCTTGCAACATGCAGTACATAGCTTTTGTATGGTTCTATTTTTAATAAGTTTAATGTCATCTGTGATGTGAAATTATTTTGTTTTTAATGTTCTCAATGAAAATATAAGATACCATTTGTTTATCTTTCAGTTCTCTCAATTATAACAATTACCTGGCAGTCTTGGATATTTCTCAGGGGAGAAAAGAGAGGAATAGGTAAAGAGAATGGAATAAAAATGTGTGACTTTTCATGAAAAATTCAAGAATTACTGGCCTCAAACCATGGCAGCTCACAGGGATTGGTTGACCCTGCTGTGGAATGGAATGTCCTCAAAATCAGCAGGCCTGGTCTGGAAGTTGGCAAGGAGGTGGCCAGCCAAAAAAAAAAGCATAACTTACATTATAACTTGCTATATATTGTTTTGATCAAAGGCACTAATGCCTTACACATTAGAGGTCACTGATGTATAAGCAGTCAGGATGAAATTCCCCAAAGAAAGAGCTCAAAAGATGCCAGGTAGTAACCCCACCTAAAGAGTTATTAAGGGCATTATGTGGGCTTAAAGCACTCATCTGTCTGGCCCTTGAAGCTCCTTGGTGTTACAGAGCAGCTATACAAAAGGACAGATGCCCAGGTCACCTGTCCAGGCCATATGGGCTTAGTGAACAACCTTGGACCAGAGGTTTGCCAGGTAAAAAGTGAAGGGATTAAGGAAAGAAAAGGACAACAGAAAGAAGTTAGACTTGTGTGAGGCCCTGGAGAGAGATGAGGTGAATGACAACTGCTTCTGGAAACAGGGCAGGGGTGCCCTGCTACAGTTTCTGCAAGGGAAAGCTGGCTGTGTGCTATTTGGTACCACCTCTGTTCCAGGAAACAGGATTTCTGTACGTTTTTTAAATACATTAAAAATGGATGACTTCAAGTCACTGACTTCTGGTCTAAAATGGAAACTGATCTGCAAGGCCCCCAGTGGCTCAGCAAAAGAACAATAATATTTTCATCTCTGTTCTAGAATTCATATAACTGTACTTGGACTAGGATTCCCTTTTCAAAAGGCGGTTACATTTCTGTTGTCAGTATTAATTATGTGGGTTCATTAATTATTGTCATAAAATGAAGACTGCGTTTGTTGTTCAACCCTCACATATAGGGTATGTCTACACTGAAATCAGGGATGTTACTGCAGCTTGTGTAGGCATACCCACCCTGGCGCAGGCTAATCATGTGCGTATGTACCCAGGCTTATGGGTGCGCTTGTATAGCCTGCACTGAAACCTGTATTACTGTGTCTCCAGTGCTATTTGTAGCTGGGCAAGCTAGCTTAAACTGAGGCGACCTGGGTGGGGGTGGGGGGGGTGCCACTAGGACCCAGAATGTAGAAAATTGTGTCTGCTGCTGGTGCAGATGTATTCTCTCTGTTCTAGATGCACAGAGATGGTGGAGTACTGTGCTGGAGGAAGGAGGGCACAAGAGACATAACAGGCAGGCAGGAGAAAAGGTGAGAGGGAATAACAGAAAGCAGCAGAAGCTGCAGGGAGCAAGAGGAGGAGGAGCCTCTTATGTACCTCTCTAGCACCCCCAGGAGCCTGGACTGATTAACACCAGCTTTTCAGGGAGCTTCCTGTTACTTCCCTGAACCCACTTGAGGAGACCAGGCAGTCAATTGAAGTACTAGGAGCCAGTTAGGCCCTTAAGACACTGATATCTTCCCTCACTCAGGCCCTGCTACCAGTTGTCCCCTTCAATTGAGTGTTGAGAGCCACTATAGCTGGCACAGAACAGCAGTCATGAGTGAAAGAAGAAAACGCCCCCTGGGGCAGCATTCAGAAAAAAAAAAAGGAAGCTTTTCTATCTAAGCAGGAAGGAGCTCTCCTGAGATACATAGACACAAATGTTCACGGTGAGCCTTCCGGCCCCCGTGAGGATGTGAGTGGTGAGGAGAAGCCTGATCTTCCAGTTAGTCAGAGTGCAGGTGACCTGGCAGCTACTGCAGCATCCATATCTCCATCTCAAATGGACATAACCATGCACATTCCTGAAGAAAAGTGTAGATCAGAGAAGAGTGTGATGGAGGCACAAGAAACAGCTGCTGCTGAGTTTAGTTCCTTAAGTCTAGATGATCCAGGACTGTGGACCCACTTGAGCATTAGCCTGAGGGACTTCCTTGTACTGCATGGGCCACAGCAAGTGAAAAACTTCATGTTCCCCAAAGACAATGAAAATAGAAGTTTCCATCCAACATGTTACCGGTGTGAAATCCCCAATGGTGACAAAGTAGAGAGGCCATGGCTTATGTACTCAAAAACCCAGAATGCTGCATACTGTTTTGTTGCAAACTCTTCCGGTCTAATTTTCCAGCCACATTGGGTTTTACAGAAACAAAGGACTGGAAAAATCTGGCTAGAAATCTAGCATGCCATGAGAAGGCAGCAAATCACCAGAGAATATTCCATAGGTGGAAAGAGCTTGAGATGAGACTAAGGTTAAAGGCCACCATAGATGATCAGCATCAAGAGAAGATTGTATCAGAGTCTCTTTACTGGCAAAATGTTCTGAAAAGGCTCATTGCCATTGTGAGAATGCTTGCTACCCAAAATCTAGCACTTCAGATCAGCTGTATGTGCCAAACAATGGAAACTTCCTTAAAATTGTGGAGCTGATGGCTGAGTTTGATGCTGTACTCCAGGAGCATCTAAGAAGAGTCGCCCCCCAATAAATGTACACACACCACTATCTTGGAAAAACAATTCAAAATGAGATCATACAGTTACTGACAACAAAAGTCAAACAGAAGATTGTGGCAGATCTGCAGTCAGCAAGATATTACTCTGTTGTTCTGGACTGCACACCTGACATCAGCCGTATGGAACAAATGACTTTAATGGTGCCTTTTGTAACAACAGAACCTAGTGAAAATGTCCCTGCAACGGTGACTGTCTAGAGCATTTTCTAGAATTTATTGACATTGATGATACTACAGGAGCTTGTGCTTCTTTAAAAGCTGGAAGATACAGGAATTGCGTCAGCTGACACGAGAGGTCAGGGCTACAAGATATGAGAGGAAAGAACAGAGGAGTGCAGACACAGATCCGAGAATTAAACCCTCAAGCCTTTTTTGTCCCATGCAGTTCTCATTCATTGAACTTGGTGGTCAGTGATGCAGCATCAGGTTCTAGTGAGGCTGCTGAATTTTTTAATGTAATTCAAAGCATCTATGGGTATGTCTACACTATGGGATTATTCCGATTTTACAGAAACCGGTTTTTGGAAACAGATTGTATAAAGTCGAGTGCACGCGGCCACACTAAGCACATTAATTCAGTGGTGTGTGTCCATGTACCAAGGCTAGCGTCAATTTCCGGAGCATTGCACTGTGGGTAGCTATCCCACGGTTCCCACAGTCTCCCCCACCCATTGGAATTCTGGGTTGAGATCCCAGTGTCTGATGGGGCAAAAAACATTGTCGCTGGTGGTTCTGGGTACATCCTCCCCCTCCTTCCGTGAAAGCAATGGCAGACAACCGTTTCGTGCCTTTTTTTCCTGGGTGAACTGTGCAGACACCATACCAGGGCAAGCATGGAGCCCACTCAGCTCAAGACAGCAGTCATGAACATTGTAAACACCTCACGCATTATCATGCAGTTTATGCTGAACCAGGACCTGGAAAAACAGGCAAGGAGGAGGCGGCTACGGCAGCGCAGTGACGAGAGTGATGAGGACATGGACAAAGAATTCTCTCAAACCACGGGCCCCGGCACTTTGGAGATCATGCTGTTAATGGGGCAGGTTCTAGCCATAGAATGCCGATTTGGGGCCTGGGAAACAAGCACAGACTGGTGGGACCGCATAGTGTCGCAGGTGTGGGATGATTTCCAGCGGTTGTGAAACTTTCGCATGCGTAAGGGCACTTTCATGGAACTTTGTGACTTGCTTTCCCCTGCCCTGACGTGCCAGAATACCAAGATGAGAGCAGCCCTTACAGTTCACAAGCGAGTGGCGATAGCCCTGTGGAAGCTTGCAATGCCGGACAGTTACCGGTCAGTCGGGAATCAATTTGGAGTGGGCAAATCTACTGTGGGGGCTGCTGTGATCCAAGTAGCCAAAACAATCACTGAGCTGTTGCTACCAAAGGTAGTGACTCTGGGAAATGTGGAGGTCATAGTGGATGGCTTTGCTGCAATGGGATTCCCTAACTGTGGTGGGGCGATAGACGGAACCCATATCCCTATCTTGGCACCGGAGCACCAGGGCAGCCAGTATGTAAACCGCAAGGGGTACTTTTCAATGGTGCTGCAAGCAGTGGTGGATCACAAGGGACGTTTCACCAACATCAATGTGGGATGGCCGAGAAGGATTCATGATGCTTGCGTCTTCAGGAACACTACTCTGTTTAAACGGCTGCAGCAAGGGATTTATTTCCCAGATCAGAAAATAACAGTTGGGGTTGTTGAAATGCCTATAGTTATCCTTGGGGACCCAGCCTACCCCTTAATGCCATGGCTCATGAAGCCATACACAGGCAGCCTGGACAGTAGTCAGGAGCTGTTCAACTACAGGCTGAGCAAGTGCAGAATGGTGGTAGAATGTGCATTTGGATGTTTAAAGGGACGCTGGTGCACGTTACTGACTCACTCAGACCTCAGCCAAACCAATATACCCATTGTTATTGCTGCTTGCTGTGTGCTCCACAAGCTCTGTGAGAGTAAGGGGGAGATCTTTATGGCGGGGTGGGAGGCTGAGGCAAATCGCCTGGCCGCTGATTACTCACAGCCAGACACCAGGGCGATTAGAAGAGCACACCAGGAAGTGCTGCGCATCAGAGAAGCTTTGAAAACCAGTTTCATGACTGGCCAGGCTACAGCGTGGAAGTTCTGTTTGTTTCTCCTTGATGAAAACCCACCCCCTTGATTGACTCATTCCCTGTAAGCAACCCACCCTCCCCCTTCGATCACAGCTTGCTTACCAAGGAAATAAAGTCACTATAGTTTTAAAATCATTTATTCTTTATTAATTGATTATAAAAAGAGGGAGAGAAGTGACAAGGTAGCCCAGGTGGGGTTTGGGAAGAGGATAGGAGGGAAGGAAAAGGCCACTAAAAAATTTCAAAGTAATGACAGCCTTTTGCTTAGGCTGTCCACTGGGGTGGAGTGGGAGGGTGCACGGAGCCTCCCCCCCACCCCCATTCTTACACGTCTGGGTGAGGAGGCTATGGAACATGGTGAGGAGGGAGGGTGGTTATACAGGGGCTGTAGCGGCACTCTGTGATCCTGCTGCAGTTCCTGAAGCTCCACCAGACGCCGGAGCATGTCAGTTTGATCACGCAGCAGCCCCAGCGTTGCATCCCACCACCTCTCATCTCGAGCGTCTCTCCTCTCCTCACGTTCGTCCCTCATGGCCTCACATTCACTGGCAGCTTTCCTGTACTGGGATAGGGTGACCTTCCACTCATTCAGATGAGCTCTTTCATTGCGGGTTGATTCCATGATTTCCGAGAACATTTCGTCTTGCATCCTTTTTTTTCACCGCCTTATCTGAGATAGCCTTCGGGACGGAGGAGTGAGGCTTGAAAAAGCTGCAGGAGGGAGGGGAAAAAAGGGAGAGAAGTATTTAAAAAGATACATTTTACAGAACAATGGTTATACTCTTTCACAGTGAACAACACTATTCACATTACATCGCACATGTGATTTCGGTATAAGGTCACATTTTGCATCTTAATATTGAGTGTCTGTGGCTTTGGTGTTAGAGATCACAGACGCAGGTCCAGGCAACAGAATTCGGCTTGCATGCGGCCATGGTAAGCCATTGTCTTTAGGCTTCTGCAGCCTTCATATATACAGTGCCCTCCTTTCCCACATACCAAGCAAAGCCCATTGAGTGCTGCGGTTTTCCTGTTAACGTGCAGCAGCAGAAACCAAACTAACCACCCCCCCTCCAATTTTCTGGGATGATCGCTTTACCCCTCCTCCCACAGTGTAGCTGGTATCAGGGAAGATCCCTGCTAGCCAAATGTGAAAAGCTCAGCGCCAATGATTCTCCCTCCCCCCCACCCCGGCTTGGCTAAGTGCAGGGAAGGATTTCTTTTCAGCCAAAGGCAAACAGCCCAGTAGGAACGGCCACCTCTGTCCCCTTAATTAAATTCCCGTATTTCAACCAGGTTACCATGAACAATATCACTCTCCTGAGGATAACACAGCGAGATAAAGAAAGGATGTTGCTTGAATGCCAGCAAACACCGGGACCATACGCTGCCAGGCTTTGTCATACAATGATACCAGATTACTTGCTACTAGCATGGCGTGGTCAAGTGTCCTACCATGGAGGATGGAATAAGGCTGCTCTGCCCAGAAACCTTCTGCAAAGGCTTTTGGCATACCTCCAGGAGACCTTCACGGAGATGTCCCTGGAGGATTTCCGCTCCATCCCCAGACACGTTAACAGATTTTTCCAGTAGCTGTACTGGCCGCGAGTGCATCCCAAGTCCTCAGGGCAAATTAATCATTAAAAAATGCTTGCTTTTAAACCATGTTTTATATTTACAAAGGTACACTCACCAGATTTCCCTTCCATGACTTCATGGTCTGGGATACGGCCTTGGGAGAGTTGGGAGGGTACTTCAGTCAGGCTGAGAAAGAGATCCTGTCTGTTGGGGAGAACGGAGTTCTGTGTGCTCTCCGCAAGCTCGTTGTCATCCTCCTCCTCCTCATCTTCCCCATCTGCAGAATCCTCAGGCATGGCTGAGATTACCCCCACATCAGAATCCATGGTCAGAGGTGGGGTAGTGGTGGTGGCCCCCCCTAGAATTGCATGCAGCTCAGCGTAGAAGTGGCATGTCTGTGGCTCTGACCCAGAGTGATCGTTTGCCTCCTTTGTTTTTTGATAGGCTTGTCTGAGCTCCTTAACTTTCATGCAGCACTGTAGTGAGTCCCTATTGTGACCTCTCTCCATCATGCCCTTGGAGATCTTTTCAAATATTTTGGCATTTCGTCTTTTGGAACGTAGTTCTGCTAGCACGGAATCCTCTCCCCATATAGCGATCAGATCCAGTACCTCCCGTACGGTCCATGCTGGTGCTCTTTTTCGATTCTCGGACTGCATGGTTATGGTTACCTGTGCTGATGAGCTCTGCATGGTCACCTGTGCTGAACAGCTCTCCACGCTGGGCAAACAGGAAATGAAATTCCAAAGTTCGCAGGGCTTTTCCTATCTACCTGGCCAGTGCACTGTGGGATAGGTCCCGGAGGCCAATACCGTCAAATTGCGGCCACACTAAACCTAATTCGAAATGGCAATACCGATTTCAGCGCTACTCCCCTCGTCGGGGAGGAGTACAGATATCAATATTAAAAGCCCTTTATATCAAAATAAAGGGCTTTGTTGTGTGGACCGATGCAGGGTTAATTCGATTTAACGCTGCTAAATTCGAGATAAACTCGTCATGTAGACCAGGCCTATGTATTTTTCTCTGCATCAACTCATCGATGGCAAATTTTGAAGCAATATCTGGGAACTTCCTCTCTGACAGTGAAACCGCTAAGTGCCACACGATGGGAAAATCGAGTGGAGGCGATAAAGCCTATCAAACACCAAATTGGGAAGATAGATGATGCCATAGTTGCCATTATGGAAGATAATGCTATGACAGGAACTGTACATGGGAGAACAGTGGCAGAGGGAAATGGAATCACCAGAAATATACATAACTTCAAATTTGTGTGGCTTAGTGTTGTGGCATGACATACAGTTTGAAATGTTGTAAGCAAGAGACTCCAAGGTGTTGACCTTGATATATCTGGAGCAAGGGAACAACTGGACAAAGCAAAGTCATACCTACAGTCTTACCGGTCAGATGAGGGATTTCAAAATGTTCTGAAGAGTGCACAGAAGCTGGCAGAGGAACTTCACCCTGAAGCTATTTTCCTACCCATTCAAGAATACAAGAGTCACCGAAGAAGACATTTTGATTACGAGGCACAGGATAATCCCATAAGAGACCCCAAACAACAATTCAAAGTTGAATTCTTTAACCAGGTGCTAGATTGTGCAATACAGTCAGCTGAAGAACGTTTCATGCAGCTCAAGGAACACAGCAGTATATTTGGGATGTTGTATGATAATCCAAAACTCTTTACTATACCTGAAGAAGATCTACACCAGTAATGTAGAGCTTTGACACACAATGACAATGCGAGTGATTTAGGTGATGAACTGAAAACCCCTTCAAGATACATTTCAGCAGGATCAACTCCAAAGGCTGTACTGGAATATATGTGCACAAATAAGATGACCACCCTCTTTTCAAATGCTTTTGTTGCTCTGCGCATACTTCTAACACTTCCTGTAACAGTTGCCAGTGGAGAACGCAGCTTTTCCAAGCTGAAGTTAAAAACACATCTACGCTCCACAATGACACAGGAGAGGCTGGTCGGCCTTGCAACCATCACAATAGAGCATGAACTGGCCCAGACTGTGGACCTTCAGGAAGCAGTTCAAATCTTTGCAACCAAGAAAGCATGGAAAGCACCACTTTGATTATTCAAACAGATAAAAATGCCAGTGTTTACTATGCAGACAAGAAAGGTTACATTTGCTGTTCCGTGTTTGAAAGTTAAGTGTTACTTAACATTTTTGAACAAGGCATTTTAAGTTGTTAGTTCTCCTTTATTGGAGTAGGTAGCAGAGCAGTACCATGAGAGGACTAGAACAGGAAGACGGCAGAATTGAGACCTTTCAAAGTTCTGGCCCAAGCAAGGGGCATGGGGGCATCATTAGAGCTCCCCACCTCAGGTGCCAAAATGTTGTGGGCTGGCTCTGGATTAAACCTAAGGTGGGACCGCAGATATTCTTACATGAGCTGCAGCTCCAATTGCTGAGGCAAGAGGCACACTCCCATTCCAACCCCCACCTAGTGTCAGGTTTGATGGATGCTTCTTGTAGAGGGGGGACACTTCCCACCCATGACCTGTCTTCTTCCCTACTTCTGCAGCTCCTAGCCCTCACACTTACCTGTAACCTCCTGCATGATGGTGCAGAAAAGGACAAGGGACAAAGACCCCTTTCTCTCAGCTAAATTAAAAAAAAATTAAAGCTGGAATTAACTCCCATATCAGGGCCATCTAAATACTGCCAACCAGGCCTAATCCAACTTCTGGGGCTTTAGTCACTAGTAACCATTTTCTAGTAGCAACTCAGGCAGTGATTGCAGCAAAGAAGCTTCTGTCATGGTAGTTCTGTTCTTGCAGCAGGGTAAGTGCTTAGTAAGGAACTATTGTGACTGTTGTCCCTTTCTGCAAAGTCATTTTCCTGGACATTACACTGCTGCTTAAACAGGAACACACCGGAATTTATCTAACAAAATGACTACATAATAGCTTTCCAGATGTAAATTTCTGTATACACCACCTTGTTTTTAGTGCTGGTGTTGGTAAGCAGATAACGCTAATTGCTAGTTAGTTACCTTACTTCAAGGTAGTGAGAGGCAGCTGCTGAATAATCCTATTGGTGATTAATATCTCTAGAGATTCCAGTGCAGTGTAATGGAGAGTGATGATCAAAAAAGAGAATATTTGTTGGCTGTTTTCTGTGAAAACATCTACCTCTGGTGCTCAAAGTTGGAATTACCACTGAAAAAAGATGTTAACTATTTCATTGACCATTCCAGAAAAAAACCTAGGTACGTATTCCCCTTCTGATACACACCTTAATGGTAGCTCTGCACATATCAGGAGAACATAAGCCTTGGGGCATCAAGTTTTATCTGTGTATTCATAAATACAAACATAGCATGGTAGGTTGACTGTAGACTATAAATTCTGCTTGCTGACTCCTAGAACAGAACTAGGCACTTTATGAATAGTGCTCATGTTACTCCCGTGTCATTGGATCAGTTTCTTTCTTTGTGATCAGTACCACTTCTCTCTCTGCCTCTAATATGGGGAGTCAAATGCCATTCTGAATGAGTAGAAATGACCTAATGATGTGTAGAAGGAAACTAGTGATGAATGACAGTAGGGGGAAGGGAAATGCAGGTAAACAGTGTAAAGGGTTGTCCTGTAGAATGTTAGATGAAGCTTGAAAGATATGCAGTGTGGTAAATAGGAGAACTTTAGCATGGAATTCATGCCTTGCTTCATGTTTAAAGAACCACTGTTACTTCCTAGAAGACTTTGAGAAAATGTTCTATTTACAGATAAGTTTGTTGCTACACTAGCATATGTTGAGAGTTTTTCTTCCCAAAATTTCCAAACCCGAGGGCCAGAAGTTAGGCACCTAAAGCCATATTTAGGTACTTGAATAAAAGTGGTCTGGTTTTTACAGGTATTAATTTCTGTAATTTAAACAGATATTGTAAGTCCTAAGCTTCTTTGAAAATCAGGTCATAAAGGCACCTAGCATGGAATTTTCAAAGGGGGCGTAAGATAGTTTGACACTCAACTCCCAACTGAAATGGACACCTAATTCCCTTTATCCCCCTTTGAAAATTCCAGTCCTAATCTTTAGGCGCTCAAGTTTGAAATGTGTTCAAGATCTTTGTTCCCTGAGAATTCAACTGCTTCTGCTGCTATTTCTTGAAGGAAGCATAATTAGGGTGACCAGATGTCCTGATTTTATAGGGACAGTCCCAATATTTGGGGCTTTGTCTTATATAAGCTCCTATTACCCACCCCTCCTTTTCCCAATTTTTCACACTTGCTATCTGGTCACTCTAAGCATAATATTCATTTGTGACATAAAATTATTTGCCCAGAAAGTAATTTGATGTCACAACCAAATGACTGAGATTTCAAGTGAAGAACAGCTTGTAGGAATAGATTAGCTCATGCAACAAAAACATTGAGATTGATTTGCTCATATGCAGCTGGCCCCCAGTAGTGAAAATCTGTCTAGAGAATTGGTCACAGCAGTGCAAAGTAGTGACAAGATCAAGTCCGAAATTCCTGGTGCTGCTCAGAGAAAGGATCTGAGGCCTGGCCAGGGCATCCATGAAATGTATTGACTTAGCTTGTCTCCCAGGAGCTTCTTTAACCCATATTTTACAGCTGTATTGGCTGGAAGCTATTAATGGCTCCCATCAATCACAGACCTGTTTAAAGATGATGGGTGTGCTAGTAACCACCCTTCATTCAGGCTAAACAGTTGGGCCCCTTTTATGTAATGATAGCTGATACAATAGAAGTCACCACCCAAGGCACTGGCCACATGGCAACAGTTTCACAGGGACAGATTGCAAATGCATGGGCCTAGGGATTGTTTGGCGAGCTCTGTGTGTATAGGAAGCACACAGCCCATAGAATAAAACAATGAGTCCAGAGCCCGTAGATAGCGAGAGAAGCAGTTGTCAGTGTGGCCCTGAAAGAAGGCAGAGAGAGAGAGAGAGAGCGCTCCTTAGGGCACAGGACTCACTAGAAAGGCAGGCTTGGAAATTGTAAGCAAGGAAACTTTCTGCTGTTGTTTGTGTCTAGTGTGTTCAGGATGTCAGGAGGGGATCCCATAGAGGCTGCAGAGGAATATTCCAGGTCCCCAGTGTCTGACTGCACACCAACCTCTCTTTTGGGAAGGCAAGTGTTAACTCTAGGGCCAGACACCACACTTAGCAGTAGGGTAATACTTTATCTGAAGGAAGCAAGCCCCAGTCACTACCAGAGTAATCACCAGAACCACCCCACCTAATGTGAGTTACAGCAAACACCAGTCAATACTAGCGGCAGACCCCAATAATACAATGCACCAAGTATTCCATGCCTAGACAGATAAATGCTCTCTACCCTGAACTAACTTGTCAGCAGTCCACCTTCCACCCCACTCTGTGCCCCAGGCATAGATGCTAATAGATGCAGGGGCTCAAGCATCCAGAGAAAAAAAAATAGGGGGTGTTCAGCACTCACGGACCAGCACCCTGCCCCCACTCAACCTCTTCCCCCATAGCCCTGCCCATGCTGCACCTCTTTCTGCCCCAGCTCTCCTCCAAGGCCCCCAGTGCTTGCTCCTCTCCAGCCCTCCCCCAGTCATTCACTCTTAAGGCAAGAGGGGCAGAAAGGAGCGAGAGGTGGGTGGGAAGCACTCTGGCAGAGGGGCCTCAGGGGAAGAGACTGAGTGGGAGCGGGGCCTCAGGGCAGAGTGGACATGGAGCACCCACCAGCAAAACCAAAAATCAGTGCCTGTGCTCCCTGTGGTGAGTCTGAAGCCAGAGTGTGCTGTGAACTCAGGTGCTGTTCCTAGGTTTTTCTGTATAGATCAGGGCTGATTCAGGTTGCTGTGGTGCTGAGTCCCCATGTCTGTCCTCCCTGTCCTCAGCTGAGCTCCCTCCCTTTCTCTAGCCTGCTGGGGCAAGTACTGGTCCAACTGAAAATCCTCCCACTCCCCAGCATCTGCTCCTCTGTTCAGTGTCCACATAGTGGGTCACAACCAATACCTTGTCTTTGTTTTGGAGTGATACTCCCACCTGCCAGTGGGGCTCAGTCCTCCCATGACCAATCATCAGATTCTCTTCTGGAGTGATACCTATCTGCTCCAATAGGAACCAAGCATTTCATAGTCAATCACTTGCAGCCATCCCAGGTATTTAAAGCAATTCCCACCCCTATAATAGGAGTTGATATTATAGTGAGAAATCCAGGGAGTGTTGCACTCTTCTCCACCCTGCCAATCAGTTGGGGAGGAGGGGTGGAGAGAAAGCTGTGCACCACTCCCACAAGGGAAATAGGACTTTGTGTAATTCTTTGTAAATAAACAGGATTGCACTAAAGAAATACCCGACTTGTACCATCAATTTTGCTTCCTAATGGAAACAACCTTGGAAAGCTGTGAATGCTGGCTAACTGCTTGGGGCAAGAAGGGTGTTCTTCCCTGAGGGTACCTCGGAGAAGAAGATAGTATAAATACAGCCTGTTCGCCCAGCAGGGGTGAATCAAGCTCCCTGATTTTATATAACAGTCATTGCTGAGAGAAAGAGAAGCATGGACATTATAGATCACATAAGCAAAATTGTTTCTAAAGAGTATGTTTTTCAGAGGTTTTCATGCGTTGTCAGGGAAACATTTTATCAAAGTTTGAAAGGAAATCCATTGCCACTTTCAGCTTGGTTACCAGCTGCTGGATTGATCTCCTTTTTGGAAATAGTTATACCTATAGCAGAAAGCTTTTTCCTAGAGAGCTTCTGTAAGAAAGCTTATCTGATCTGTTGGGCAAGACAGAGTTCAGACTAGCACAGGTTATGAAATAGAACTCTATAAAAGTATGAAGTGATATTTTTCTCTCCAGTTTTCTCTTTTCTATATTTCTTTCATATGAGAACAAATCATTGAAATTACCTGGAGTCTAAGAATGAAAAGTTGAATTTTTAGTTAACTGACTCAGGTATAATCTACACTTAAAAATTAGATTGACCTAGCTTCTTTGCTCAAGGCTGTGAAAAATGTCATGCCCTGAGTGATATGGTTAGGTCGACCTAACCTGCAGTGTAGATGTAGTTAGGTTGACAGAAGAATTCTTCTGTTGACCTAGCTACTGCCTCTCGGAGAGGTGGATTAACTATAACAATGGAAAACCCCCTTTCATCAATGAAGAAAGTGTCTGCTCTGCTGTGCTACCGCAGCACAGCTGCACACTGTAGCTGTGCTGCTGTAGTATATACATACCCTCCGAGAGAAAAGGATTTCTGTATGACTCATAGGAACTGTTTGGACTGAAGTACTGAGTAGTAGAGTTAAACTCCATTGTGGAGCACTGAGATTTCCTTTCATTTCTTTAGAGAGGGAATTGAGAATGGGATCTGATAAGATAAATAAGGCTGAGAATGCTAAGGGTCATTCATTTCTTCTCAGATATTTACAGGAAGCTGTACACACATTCCAACTTGTGGAAAGCACAGCGAGAAGCCCAGGCTCAATAATCATAGTACTTGGCTTTTATACAATATTCTCCCTCTAGAGATCTCAGAACTTTTTCCAGAGACAGATAAGTATCATTATTTCCATTTTACAGGTGCAGAAACTGACAAACAGAGGTGGAATGACTTGCTCAGAGCCACACAGCCTGTTGGTAGCACAGCCAAAAATAGGTCCACGTCTTCTGACTCCAAGCCCACTGGACCATATTGCCTTGGTAGAAGTCAGTTCATAACATCTAAGAGTGATTTGTGCAAGTTAAAGTATATGTGCTTTCTCCGTAGCAAAACTTTCCACTAGCAGGGACAAATATTAGATCTGAGGTTCCCAGTTGTGATCTATGGACAACTATTGGTGTGTGGTCTGTGGAGAGCTGGCTTATCACATGGTGCTGACTCCTCCTTCTTTTCAAATGCTAAATTGCATTAAAAGACATCTAAAATTACATTAAATACTTTTCTAATGCTACTTTTTCATGTCCTTGCTATAGTTGCCATAGGGATTGTGAACGGAAGGTGATCCACCAATCTCTGTATTAAAATGTGGTCCACACTATGAAGAAGGTTGGGAATGTCTGTGCAAGATAATTTTTAGTAATGTGATTTCCACATGTTGCATTTTTATTTCAATTTCCTTTGCTGTACAGTCTTGTACACGTTAGTAAATATTAGAATTACAAAGGAAATTGTATCATTTTTAAGAGGCTTGTTAACCAGTATCATGGATAATGTGACATCAGAGTCACTTTCTTCTGATACTGAACAAGGAGCTTAATTAAATAAGGAAAACAGTGTTATTGTTAAAGCTTTTTTTAATCTCTCTCTTTCACTGTAGAGCTCATGCATAAAACTTTCCCCTGCCTGGTTTCAGGGGGGCAGGTGGGAGGGGACAGTGGGGTGAGAAGAGGGGGCGGGGGGAGTTTGGGATGTGCAGGACTGTGGTGGCCAGAGAAAGAGGCGACTTTCCCCAGCTTCAGGGCTGCGGCTGCCGGGGAGAGATGGCCCTCCTTCCCCGCCTCAGCTCTGTGGCTGCTGTAGTGGGGGAGAGACCTCCCTTCTTCCCAGCCCCAGCTCAGGGGCTGCTACAGCGGGGGAGAGACGGAGAGATACCCCCCTTCCCAGCCCCAGCTCGAGAGCTGCCGCAGTAAGGGAGAGAGGGCACATCCATTGCATTAGAAAGGTAAGACTACTGATATTAAAATATAAGTTGTGTGCTTTTATTTGTAGAACAAAAAAAGTTAATTTTTTTTATATAGCGCTTTTAGCCAAAGCGCTTTACAATAGTTAGCTAACGGTACAAACAACATTTGGAAAGATCATTAAGTGGTCCATCGAGACCCTCAGCAATTTTCAAGCAGTCCGTGAAAGAAAAAGTTTGAGAACCATTGCCCTAGAGATAATTGGTGCATTACTAGCAAAATTGTTCTGATCGAATTAACTGGGCAAATGGAACGGCCTTTGAATCACAGCCCCCAAAGCATAGAAAAATCATTGACTTATTCCAAGACAAACCAGACAGACTGTACCACAATCGCACAATTTTGAATGTTCCTTTCAGTTTCAGGCTACATCACATGCTCGAGTCTTGAACAGACATTGCACTGAGATGGCTGCAAGTGGAGTCTGTAACAAAAAGCTTGATTAAATTTCTGCTAGTCTGAAATTACCATCTGTGTATCCAGTGTTGTTTCCAAGATAAATCTTTCAACTTCCTCATTCTTGATCTGCCAAGAAAATAATTTATTGGCCTTTTCACCCCATTCATATACAAGTGCACTTGAGTGTAGCAACTGCTTACAGACCTGATTCTCAGCCAATTTGTTACATTCCTCCCAGAAACCATTTATAAATTATCAAATATTAGAGAAGATTTTCAGGTAGGGCAAATAACTGAAGTGTTTCACCCTTAGGAAAATGTCAGAAGTAACTGTTCCCTGGCTGTCTGCACTCCTTTTCCCATTCCATTACTCATCCAGCAATAGCCTCCTCGGTGTTTCTCCTCAAAAGCACAATAGAGTTGGTATGGAGTCTTCTCTTCTGCAGCTATTGCTCTCTGAAGGAGCTAGTCTATATTTCTGGGCCTCATTAATTCTCCATCTCTTTTCAAAGCTTTTCTCTAAACATAACTTTCTCCCATGCCTATACCTCTTAATTTTAATCTCCAGCAGCTTTCATGTTCCATTTTAACTTTGTGGGGTAGATCCTCTCCCACAATCTGGACCCTTTGCATCCCTCAAATTGTGCAAAGGGGCTGAAAAGCAGGTGGCTCTCCTCAGCTGGAGATTCTCCTGGCACAAGGGAGTCTCCAGTGAGAATAGCTTTGTGATATGCCACCCACTG
Source organism: Trachemys scripta elegans (assembly GCF_013100865.1). Lineage (NCBI taxonomy): Eukaryota > Metazoa > Chordata > Testudines > Emydidae > Trachemys > Trachemys scripta. The sequence goes on from NC_048303.1 coordinate 41,938,706, forward strand.
GGACTTCATGGAACAAGGAATATGTTGAGTTCAGGGGTGGGAAAGAAGTTGGTGTATCTGGAAGACAATGCGCTCCAGTAATCCACAGAGGTGGAAAGCCCCTTAGCACTATATCCAGTCAGTGTATATAAGAGCAGTCCCTAAGTTGTACTAGTCTGTGCTAGGTCTGGTGTAGAACTGACCCCAAGATAACAAAGGTGAAACTTACTTCCTTGCAGTCCCCTTCCTACAGCTACACCAATTATCCAAAATTATTCAGTGAATAATTTCTCTAATTATTGCTGCTTAAGTTTCTTTACAAGCAGCTGACTCTGAGTTTTCTATATTCAAAATTAAAGTTCTTTTGACTGGACTTACAGGTCACATGGTATGTTTATGTTCCTTTCTTGAATGAGTATAACTCTTAAATGGAGTATTCTTGTGGCTCTGTTGATCCCAGGATATTAGCAAGACAAGGTGGGTGAGGTAATATCTTTTATTGAACCAACTTATGTTGGTGAGAGAGACAAGCTTTCCAACTTACACGGAGCTCTTCTTCAGGTCATTCATATAATAAGGTTTCCAGTGTGAGTAGTTCTCATTATTATAAATTTGAAATTCTTTTTTATGACAATTTTCTAATGAGTCTATGAATATTCCTATCAGACAAATATTTGCAAATATTCATGGAAAGTAAACACAGAGAGGTAGTGCAGATGAAACTTAAGACTGTAATGCAGAGGATTAATTGTTTTAGTGCAGCAGTCTGAAAGTAACACCACTACTGGTGTTTGGCTAAATAAGGAACGCATTGAGAGATGTTTGTACATAAGGTTCAGAGAATGCAAAGGCTGAAGTCATAAGTGGAGAGTGATTTTGTTTCAGAAATTCAAGACTGATGCTTTCCTTCTAACGCTCCTCTAGATGTCTGATGCAGAGGGAGGCCAAATCACTGGACCTTATGGAGCTATGGCTTGGGGAGCAACACAAAGAAGATAGGCAGATAAGCAACCATGCACCTGAAACCCTCATTGGCCATAATGGGTCTTTCTAAATTAGGATAAAAGGTGTTTTTAAAAAATGTTAGCTAACACATTTAAACTAATACATTTTAAAAAATTACTGTAAACAGGGCACATTTATACTATAATGTATTAGTTGAGGTGAACTCTAGAGAGGAGCCTTGGGTTCGCCTCAAGCAGATAATCTTGTCCACCTAAACATGTTATAATACAATTTGCCTTGTCTACCCTAGTATTTTAATAAGTGTTCGTTAAAATGCGTTAACACATTTTTGGAAAAAACACCTTTATCCGAATCTATACAGATTCTATTAATGGGTTCATAGATTTCAAAGCTAGAATGGACCATTATGATCATTTAGTCTGACCAGTATAACACAGGCCATAGACCTTCCCCAAAATAATACCTAGACCATATCTTTTTTAAAAAAATCCAATCTTGATTTAAAAATTGCCAGTGATGGAAAATCCGCCATGACCCCTGGTAAATTGTTTCAATGCTTAATTGCCCTCACTGTTAAAAATGTAGCCCATATTTCCAGTCTGAATTTCTCTAGCTTCAACTTCCAGCCATTGAATTGTGTTATATCTTTCTCTGCTAGGTTGAAGAGCCCATTATCAAATATTTGTTCCCCATGTAGATACTTATAGATTGTAACCAAGTCACTCCTTAACCTTCTCTTTGTTAAGCTAAATAAATTGAGCTCTTTGAGTCTATTACTAGAAGACATTTTTTCTAATCCTTTAATCATTCTTGTGGCTTTCCTCTGAACCATCTCCAATTTATCATCCTTCTTGAATTGTCAACACCAGAATTGGACACAATATTCTAGCAGCAGTTGTATCACTGCCAAATATAGACGTAAAATAACCTCTCTACTCTGATTCGAGATTCCTTTGTTTACAGACCTCAGGATTGCATTAGCTGTTTTGGCCACAGCATCACACTGGGAGCTCATGTTCAGCTCATTATCCACCATGACACCCAAATCTTTTTCAGAGTCACTGCTTCACAGGATAGAGTCCCCTATCCTGTAATTATGGCCTACATTCTTTTTTCCTAGATGTATATGTGTACATTTAGCTGTATTAAAACATACATTGTTTGCTTGCACCAAGCCCAGTTTAACAAACCATTCAGATTGCTCTGAATCAATTTTGCTCTGAATCAGATTGTCCTCTTCATTATTTACCACTCCCCCAATTTTTGTGACATCTACAAACTTTATCAGTGATGATAAAAATGTTAAATAGTGTAGGGCCAAGAGTCGATCTCTGTAGGAAGCCACTGGAAACACATCCACTCTATGACAACTCCCCGTTTACAATTGCAGTGTGAGACTTGTCAGTTTTTAATCCATTTAATGTATGCCATGTTAACTTTATACCATTATAATTTTTTAATCAAAACGTTTTGTGTTACCAAGTCAAACATCTTGCAGAAGTCTAAGTATATTACGTCAACTCTATTACCTTTATCTACCAAACTTGTAATCTCATCAAAAAAGGTACATCAAATTAGTTTGACAGGATCTATTTTCCATAATCCCATGTTAATTTGCATTAATTACATCACACTCCTTTCATTCTTTATTGAGTCCCATATCAGCAGCACCATTAATTTGCCCAGAATTGTTGTCAAACCTATAATTACCTGAGTCATCCCATTCACACTTTTTAAAAATTGGCACAACATTAGCTTTCTTCCAGTCTTTCAAAACTTCCCCAGTGCTCCAAGGCTTATTGAAAATCAATATTAAAGGTCCAGCGAGCTCCTCAGCCAGCTCTTTTAAAACTCTGGAATGCAAGTTATCTGGACCTGCTGATTTAAAAATGTCTAATTTTAGTAGCTTTTGTTTAACATCTTCTAGAGATAATAGTGGAATGGAAAGAGTGTTATCATATGATGCGACTATATCATGTGTTCTTTCCCCAAATAGGGAGCAGAAATATTTATTAAACACTTCTGCCTTTTCTGTATTATTGATAATTCTACCATTTCCGTATAGTAATGCACCAATACTATTATCATGATGCTTTTTTGTATGTTTGTCTAGATTAGGACAAGAAATAGCTATCTCCAATTTAACCTCTAACTCATATTAGCTAACCCAGGCCTCGATATAACCACAACCATTTCCTGTATTGTAGACACAGGTTAATACATTTTGGCCTACATTCTTTTTTCCTAGATGTATATGTGTACATTTAGCTGTATTAAAACATACATTGTTTGCTTGCACCAAGCCCAGTTTAACAAACCATTCAGATTGCTCTGAATCAATTTTGCTCTGAATCAGATTGTCCTCTTCATTATTTACCACTCCCCCAATTTTTGTGACATCTACAAACTTTTACTTCAATGTAGCTGGTCGAGGTCAACCTTCAAGGGAAAGCTAAGGATCTTAGGGCTAACTTTACCACTTTTCACCTTGATTGTGCTGGTTAACCTGCCTCAACAATAGGGAGAAAGTCATGGTTCGTTAATATATGTTAGTCCTAAGCCTCAACTTCTAGACAAAAGCCTTGGACATAACAAGGTTGTTTGCTGTTCTGTCAAAGCATTTCTTTTTTCCTTTTTAATGGTCTTTTTATGTAAATGAATTAGGCTATGCTTTATTGATTCAAGGAAATCTTGTACAACATTTTTATCCCGGGATCAGTTCCATAAGAGACAATTCATATTCCAATGGCACTGCATGATAAACAAAGAAAGCCAGTTATGAATTTGTGTTACTATCTGATGCTTAATATTTATCCCTTTTGTATTTTGTCATTTGCTTGAGGATAAAGTACACTAGACCTCATACAGCAGGTTTGAAAGTTGATTCAAACATTTTAAAATCATTATACAGTACCTGAGCCATTATCTATGACAACTGTTGCTGGGATTATGTTACTAGTGAATATAGATTTCCTATTTGATATGGTGCTTGATAGGATTTTCAATATCTGGAAAGATGAAATAATAATCAATAATGAACACATAGTTCTTTCTATTACAGTGAAATGAATCAGAGCCCAGCAGATTTGCAGGCTTTATTCCAAATACCATTAGCACCCTGCAAGTGCTGCACAGTAAATAATACCATTGGCTCTTTTGGTTTCAATAATATTTAAAACCTGCACTTAGTACTCGTTTAATATTTTAGTATTGAGCCAGTAAATAGTTTTGAGTCTATCCTTTAAATTTCTCAGTTCCTAGACATTTCTATTTAGCATTTTCTAGGTCTTTGTTTCATGTAGACATGGGGGCATTATCATTCTGTTCATTTTCAGTAATACTTGTTTTACATGTTCTAGTTTATCCTTGGACAGAGGCATTACCTCCGTGAACACTAAGCAATGTATAATTTGAAGATCACTTTCTTTAATTATGGGTCTTAATTATTTTCTGTTTCCTGTTTTCCCCCGTCTTTGCTAATTTTTTTCTTTTTGACTTTTTTTGCATTCTATTTTTTTTTAAAACTCCTCTTCCTATTCCCCACTTAGCCAAAGACACCATGCTGCATGAGGTGGAAGTATGGGGGTGGTGCCATAAGATCAGACGTATGTTTTTGTGGCTTAGCTGAGTGCCATGGAAGCAAAGCAGAGAAGCTTTGGCCTGTAGGCTGTAGCACTGTACCGGTGAGCTGCACCTGTGTGTTGCTTCCTATTTAAGCAGAGATGGAAAGCAGGTGGTGTTCAAAGAGCAGTGCACTACTTTACCCACAATCACAAATGTACATTTCATTAGGGAGAAGCTGATTGAGGGTCATGCAACTTTTACCAGTTCACTATTCTCATCTGCCCAGCAATTCCCCTGGACTAATCTGGGGCTCCCACAACTGAGCCCATACTCCAGATTAGGAAACACTGCTTTAGACAAAATCCAGTGTGTAGGACAATAGTTCTCAAATCAGACTTGCACATTAACAGACTGTACATCCTATTTTTAATCATCACAGAATTAAAATCTTTAACACTCAGGCCTTCGTGTCATATAGTTGCTCACTCTTCCTCACTGAAATGTGGATGAAAGAAAAAATTAAAAACACAAAGGACTGGATCCGTAAATACCTGTAAGTGATCTTCAATAGTAGGATGGGTCAATCAGAAATGATCAGCAGTGCAGCATTTAATAACTTAAATTTCCTCTGTTAAACAGGGATTGAGTTCCTTTAATTTTTTAAATAATCAATTTATGTTAACACTATCATTATCTATTATTGAAGATAACCGCAGAACATTTTTTCCATAATTTCTCATTACAACAATAATATATTCATAATCTGGTCTACAAGAGGGCACCAGACAAGGATGCTCAGATTAGCTTAGTTAGAAATACAAAATGCACATGAATTAATTTAATGTCAAAACATGAAAAAAATACCCTTCTGCAGATTGCACAAAGTTATTTTAGCTTTATTAGATAATAAGACATTAATTTGTAATAAATAAAATTCAGATGTTATAGCTCTTAAATGCAGTTAACAAGCCCCCATTCCACAGAATCTAGGGAGATACAGTATAATTAAAATTAATTTTAGGGTACAATGTTCATTACACAGTTGTTTACAGCCTATGCATACAAAGGTTAAGAAACTGTGTAAGTTACAATATATCATACAAGTAGCAGTTGTGGAGAAGTAAAATAGAAATGAACTTTCCATGAGATAAAATGGCTTATTTCAGGGAAAAACTTGAGTGTGTGGGAAACTCAGAGGCAGCGGATCTGATTCTTTACTGCCTTCAGCCTTGTCTAACCATTCCTTGTCTAGTCACTATGTAGTGAGTGGGAAGTGTGTATAAAATGCCACCAACAATTAATATAAGTAGAGAATTCTGATTGGGTGGTATTTTGTATGTGATAATATAACTAATTATAAATTTTTGCATTCACTTTGCAAAGGTGCAAATTACCAAGGTGCATCATCATCAGTGAAGAGAGAGCCAGAAAAATTAAGATACATTGTCTATGGTCAAGCACTAGCACTTCTGTGCCATATCCCAGTCTAAACCTTGATAGAGAGAACTAAATGTAGTAACTCAGTCTCCTAACATGACTGTTTAAAAGTATTTTTACAGATGTTTCACATAAAGTTTCCTGTATCAGAGGGGTAGCCGTGTTAGTCTGAATCTGTAAAAAGCAACAGAGGGTCCTGTGGCACCTTTGAGACTAACAGAAGACTTCTGTTAGTCTCAAAGGTGCCACAGGACCCTCTGTTGCTTTTTACAGATTCAGACTAACACGGCTACCCCTCTGATAC